>NC_084912.1:730000-935000 GCF_949316345.1 Pungitius pungitius | reverse complement strand
CAGGACCAGGAGACCTCGGCGCCGCCGGGCCGCCCTGCGGAGGACCCGGAGCGCCCCCCCTCGTCCGATCCGGTGGAGGCGGAGCTGAACGCTCTGTTTGACTGCTCCACCCAGAGGATCAGCGGGGGGCTCAGCCAGAGCTCCTCGGCCTCCGCCGGCCGGCCGCTGGGGGTCCGCTCAGCGACCCGCGGCGACTTCGACGACGACTGGGAGGACGACGCCCTCCTCCTGGACTGCTTTGAGCTGGCGGTGACCCACGATGCCGAGCAGGAGCCCGAGGGCCACGAAACGCCCCCCCTTCCCAACCCCGAGACCAAGCCCGCAGGGTCGGCCTCCGGCTGCCGGCCCCCGAGCCGCAGTGCACTCTGGGAACTGTGTCCGACGCCGAAGACCTCCAACCGGAGCACTTTCAAACTGGAGCCGCACCCCCACTTCCGGGCGGCGGGGGTTTCCGGGTCCGCCGAGCAGACGGCGTCCGTCCCGATCCCCGAGGCCGTCCCGGCGGACAGCGCGTGGGACGACGGCGTGGACGACGCGCTGCTCTGCCAGGTGTGCGACCGCGTGGAGCGGACCTCCGGGGGCCCAAAGCCAGACCCGCCCCCTCCGCGCGCCTTCGTCCGCTCCAACTCGTTGCCGGGGGGCGGGGGGGGGCCCGGGAACTACCGGGGGTGGGACGTTCCCTTGAAGGGCGCCGACAGCCAGTCGTTGATCTCTCGGAGCCTCCCGGGGGGGCGCGGCGGCCTCGGCTCGTTCAACCAGTGCGGGGACTCCTCTGAAGCCCCCCAGGCTGAGAACTCCAAGCCCCGCCCCCCGGCCTTCAAGAGGAACCTGTCGGACTCAGCAGCCACCAGCAGCAAAGGTGGGAGGAGTCACATCCAGAAGGTTCATCATGAACAACGTGTGCCATGTTGCAAACTTCTCTCTCAAATTAAGAACATATTACCTCACTTTTCCACTGAAATAAAACCACAATAAACTTAACTTTATTAACTTAAGATTATATTATATATTGATTATGAGGGGGCAGATGTGCCTCCTCATGTCACTCTTTTTGTGCCTTTGTTGTAGTGGATCAGTCACCCGTCGCTGTCTATATTTAACAGACCCCCCCCCCCCCAGTTTGAAAACCACGGCTTAGTGAGTCAAAGTAGTGGAAGTCGTACTGTAGTTTGGCTGATAAAAGTATCTTTTCATATAGAACTTTCTGTGTCATTTTCATCTCACCCCCCCCCCCCCCCCCCTGTTTTAGTTTTTGTCACGAGCCAGACGCTGTCAAAGTGCACGGCGGCGGAGATCGGGAGGAAGAAGCAGGAGGCGTTGGCCCGGCGGCGACTCCGCATGCAGAACGCCCCGTAGCCTCAGAGGAGCCTCAGAGGAACCTCAGGAGACCCAGAGGAGCCTCAGAGGAGCCTCAGAGGAGCCTCAGAGGAGCCTCAGAGGAACCTCAGGAGACCCAGAGGAGCCTCAGAGGAGCCTCAGAGGAGCCTCAGGAGACCCAGAGGAGACCCAGAGGAGCCTCAGAGGAGCCTCAGAGGAGCCTCAGAGGAACCTCAGGAGACCCAGAGGAGCCTCAGAGGAGCCTCAGAGGAGCCTCAGGAGACCCAGAGGAGACCCAGAGGAGCCTCAGAGGAGCCTCAGAGGAGCCTCAGAGGAACCTCAGGAGACCCAGAGGAGCCTCAGAGGAGCCTCAGGAGACCCAGAGGAGACCCAGAGGAGACCTTCACATAAGACTAACTCCCAAACAGCGACCGGGCCTCCTCCTGGACGACGAGTTATTGGTCCGTGGTGATTAGTGTTCCACACGTGAAGAAGCTGCTGCGTGTTTGTTTTCTAGTTTAAATGCTGTGAAATGGTTCTAAACGCTGAGTCATGATTTCAAGGTTCTGTGCTGTATGTTGGTGACTCATTATGTGCCTTTTACTCCTCCACATGAGGAGAACTTGTTGTATTTTTAGTTAAGAGACGATACACAATCACACTTTTTGTTGTGTGACCAAACGGATGTTACAGTTTTCATCCGTCCAACTTCACACAGAATGTCTCCAAACACTAAAGGTTCATTTCTTTCATGCGTCCTACAAGAGACGTGTGCCTTATTGTCTCTACAAACTGAAGTGTCCGTCATGATGTGATGGCTGAGCTGATACTGTGAATAAAGTGCTGCAGACGCACCTGGTGGAGCAGTGATTTCTATCAGTGGCTACAACAACAGGAAGTGCATCAATGCTGACTCAGGGTCAGTTCACTTCAGCTTAGTGGCTGGCGTGTAGTCACGTGACCTTGGTGACGTTGTCTCCATACGGCACTTTAAAGGACTCACGGGAGACGTCCCCTTTGGCTCCGCCCCTTTGAATCAAACTGCTGCTCAGGATTCGGCTCTAAAGATGGCGTCGTGGTGGTGACGTCAGCAAGTGGGGGGGCCTCAGTGTGGAGCGTATTATTGTTATTAGACATGAGGGATCATTTTAATGTGGTGGTCATTTATCGCTCCACTCACCTGCTGTGGGGGGGGGGGGGGGGGGCACAATGTTCCCCTTTGTGACCCCAGGAGAATTCCTCAGGCCTGTGAGCTCCAGTGTGTGTGTGTGTGTGTGTGTGTGTGTGTGTGTGTGTGTGTGTGTGTGTGTGTGTGTGTGTTAGTGATCTGCAGGTGTGTATATTTTAGTAGCCCCCCCCCCCATCCAGTCACACTGTAAATCAGATAGCAGGCGTTATTTGGCCTCAGCATGAAAGCTTTCCCCCGATGATGGTTGTGATGATGACGAGTAGCTCTTCGTCCCGTGGATGGAGCCAACAGGTGTCAGCAGGTACAATATCGTGCTCGCTGAAGGATGCCCCGTAATGGGGGGGGGGGGGGGGGGCAGAAGAATGGCTCGTTTCAGCAGCGCGCACGGAGCCATTTGTGATGATTGGACGGGACGGAGCGCCACAACGTCCTCTTTGTGGGGGGGGGGTGATTTATGGCCGTTAGTCAGCCACATGGCAGTAATTGCCACAGCAGCGATTATGTTACCATGGCACCTGTTTAAACTGTCTATTCTTGTGTGAATGTTTTCTTTTGGGGGGGGGGGGGGGGCAGCTTGATGCTGATGTGTGGAGACATTAATTGGAGCGTGGTAGCAATTAGGAAAAGGAGTGTTTGATGGACGGATTCCTGTGGGGAAGTCTGAGGGACAGTTGGGTACAAACCAAAGCGACATCGATTATTACTCAGCGATAAATGGACTGAAGCGAGGAGGTTCTTAACGTGAAGACATGAAGGTCACGAGAAGCTTCAGTCCGTACGTCCTTGTGCATCATGGTGAGCTCTGTTGCTGTGATTTGACAAAAAGAAAGTTAAATGGCACTTGGAGTCGAAGCTAAAGTCACCTGAACAATGCCACTAAAGCCTTTAAGGCAAAGAGCTTGAGTCGGTGAGAGCCTGAATGATTCATGCAGCCACAACGATGCAGAGTGATGAGACCACCAGACGCAGGGGGAACCACCCCTTTGCATTGTGGCTGAATGATTACGCTCTGTTTCATTTAAGCCTCCAGTTTGGATCCTCAGCTAAGAGCCGAGCCCCTCCCCTCGCCTTCCCAGTCCAGATGGGGGGGGGGGGGGGGGGGGGGGGGCGATGAGGGCTGGAAGCCCACCAGCAGGCTCCATTACAAATGCATTTTCCAAGGGCATCGTCCACCGTTCACATCGGCTCCAAGAACAGCAAACACACGTTAACCTCCACGTCTTTAGGAACACGAGGCCTCGGCCAATCAGAGACCAGCTCCCTGTGTGCGACTAATGCACAACGCACATGCATCGGATTCTCTGTCTTCTCTGTGCATCTTTGCCGTCTCACACACACACACACGCAGACACACACACACACACACACACACACACAGACACACACAGACACACACACACACACAGACACACAGACACACACACAGACACACACAGCCTGTCAGCAGCGTAAATGACCTGTGAAGAGTTTCACGGTGCGTGTCATTAGGCAGCTTTAGATTTGTTTCAACAGCGCTTTACCTGAGGGCTCCATTCATGGGCCCCCAGGTGTGACGCCCTCCCCTCAAAGAGGGGGGGGGGGCAGTGATGAAAACCACATGAGCGTGATGGGGCAAGGCTTAAGTGTGTAGCTGCCACAGCCTGTTGACAAAGGCCTCAGAGAACACGTTGCAGGTTGTTCGGGTTTCAAAGGAATAGTTTTTACTACTTTGTAACTGCAGGTAAAATAAAAGCTCCTCACATATTATTCCCATGTTAAAATGTCCGAGGTCTTAAAAATACACGTTTGAGTAAATATTTTGCAGCCAAATGAAATCGCTCTGGGCTTTTGACATATAATTAATGATATAAATATGAACCGAGCTTCTGTTTGAATTCACCAGTCACAACAACACAAAGGAACTGATTGATGGACCTGAATCTCCTCGGAACGTTTTACTGAAAAGATCTGCAGGAATTGTAGTAATTTACGGCGTCTGTTCAGAACTTTGTTCCTCTTTATTCCTTCTGTCTCTAAACGTCACCTGCAGAATGAGCAGTCACACTTTTTTATTTTAATCCCCTCAAGGCAGAGATCTGATATCCGAGTAATTTACAACAAGTTGATCAGCGGAATACTTTTCTATGAAAAAGGTCAAGTAAAGGTCAGCGTGACCCAGACGTAGCGGCGGTAAGGAGGGAGGAGGTGTCTTGTTGTTATAATCTAAATCACCGCTGTGGAATGGAAGGAGTCACAGAAGGATTTATTAGCCCCCCCCCCCGAACTGCTCGCAATCATCTCCACTTTACCAAAGCTGGCGTGCTGGTTGGGCCGCTGTGTTATCACCCCTCTTTGCTCCTTCTCTTTATCTTCTCCACCCCAACGCTCACGACGAGGGTCTGCAGACCCACAAACTCACACATCGCACACGGCCGGCGCCACATTCCTCCGGCCTATATCTGCCAACACCTTTGAGCTAAAATGCCCCCCCCCACCCCCCCACAGCGTGGGCTGTAATGGTGTGTTGACAGGTTTAGGCTGAGGTAATTGTGTTCTCGGTTCCACAGTGAGGAGCCAAATCTTCCCCCGAGGAAAAGACGGGAAAAGAAGGAGCAGCAGATGCAGGGAAGCTAGCCGTTAGCTGTTAGCTAGCCGTTAGCGAGCCGTTAGCCGTTAGCGAGCTAACGCTCTCTCTACGTCGCCCATTGTTGTGAGAGACGTTTGGGTGGAGAGCTAATCGGGGCAACGTCTTCCCAGGACTCAGAGGTCGTTACAGGGGTCAGCTGTTGCTTTGTGTTAGCATGGCCCGCTAAGTGCTGCTAGCTTCTGGGTGTGTCTTGAGTTAAGATGGCCCCCGCTGTGCAGACACACTATTCATTATTTTTGTTTCAAAAAGGGAGCAGGACTGAATAAAGAGAGGCCAGCTGAGTGGAACTCCAGCTGCCAGACACACACACACACACACACACACAGACACACACACGCAGACACACACACACACACACACACACAGGGGGAAATGTGATGGAAAGCAGGGCTCCTGCTGAGACCGAGGAGATCCCTCAACGTGCAAAGCAGGAGGATCACCTGCCAGCGGACCGTCTCATGCCGGGAGGAGGTCTCAGCCCCCCCCTCCCATGATGATGGTGAGGAGCGAGCTCCGGTCCGTCCCCCCATCATCTGGCACCTTGCAGTTACTCTTCTGCGGAACGGAGGGGGGGGGGCTGACTGAAGGTGTGAACTCACACAAGCCTCAGTCCACTCATAACCCCGGTGATGAGGACTCGATGTGTAGAAGAGTCTCAATCTTTCAAATGGATCCTCAAAGTGTTTTAACTACAGACACAAAACACCTCCTCGTGTTCAGGGAAAACCTCCTTGTTTCGTTATGAAATGGATACGTGACGGCGGCCTGTTTCCCTCATTGAGAGGATCGCCGTGCCGTCTGTGGGAGCCTCGGTGGACGGGCCTGGAACCCAAGAACAAAGCCCTGGTCCCGGCCCAGAGAGAGGCTCGTACCGACCGCCATCCAACCCTCGCTCACTTCCTGCTTCTTCTGCCCCGCGCTCACCAACCCCACGGACGCCAGGTGGAGCAGCGGAGGGGGCGGATGCCAGGTGGAGCAGCGGAGGGGGCGGATGCCAGGTGGAGCAGCGGAGGGGGCGGATGCCAGGTGGAGCAGAGGAGGGAGTCCCCGGTCAAATTACTGGAGCTGTTTTCCAAATGCAAATGTGTGGAATGAAATCAACGAAGCAACTGAAGGCATCGCGGACGGAGCGATGCGAGCAGCTCGTTTAGCTCCTGTTGGGACGCAAAAGAAATGAAACGTTTCCATCAAGGCCTCGACTCCACCGAGAGACACACACGTGTGTGTGTGTGTGTGTGTCGTGTGTGTGTGTGTGTGTGGGTTGTGTCTCTGGGAGCCGAAGCGCTTCGGCTTCGACGGAATTCCACCCTGAAAATGCTTCTATTGTCGGGTAAGTCTGCCCCCCCCCCCCCCCCCAGAGAAGAGGGGGTGTTAAATGAGTGGGACATTGTTCATTCAACAACCGTTTGTGTTCCTTTAAAGTGTGAGGAGTACTGTGTGGTATCACAAAATGCAGTCCATTGGTTTGGGGATGAACTTCAACATCAAGCAGATAAAAAGCCAAGATGACTACGACCACTCATCACCATGGCAACCACCCTCGTGCACGCTGTGCACGGCCTGCTGGTCTTAAGTTCATTGGATTCAAAGGCTTCCACGTTACGATGATGATGTATCAACCACCAAGAGGAGAAGACCTTTGAGGGCGTACTTTGCTTTCTACTTAAAGTGAGCATGCAACATGTGACCCGATGTTGGTTCTGTCTGTCAGCGGTGTTGAAACGTGTCGCACACGCCACCTTGACATATAAGGCCTGTTTACATAATGCTACGCCCCCCCCCCCCGCCCAACACACACACACACACACACACACCACTAAAGGTTACCAGGCCTTTTTTAATCTACATGTGAAATGTGCTCCTCTACGCGGCTTCTTCTGTCTAGTCAGCGATCGGCCGATCGGCCCCTGATTTAGAGAGACGCACTTTATTGATTGAATGAGATTCAGTCTGGAACACACACACACACACACAGAGACACACGCACACACACACACACACACACAGAGACACACACACACACACACACACACACACAGAGACACACACACAGAGACACACACACACACACACACACACAGACACACACTGGTTTGTCCAAGAGGAGGGAGGGATGTCAGGCCTGCGTGATGGGCAAACATCAATCATTGCTTGTCAGCCTCGCCTTTTTTCCTCCACCCTAACCCGCCCCCACCCCACCCGCCCCCGCCTCCACTCTACTGCCTCACTGATCAGCCTTTGTTTTGAATGGCATCTGTGTGTGTGTGTGTGTTAGAGTCATCTTCTCATAGACTTCTCCTGGACCAGAAGATAATAACAGTTTGGTTTCTCTTCTTTTCACAGCATTCATTTCAGAATAAATCCTGAAACATGATCACAAACATCTTGATTCAGATCTGGATGAAATACAGAAATGCAGATTCCTGCTGTTTTTTTTTTCTTCTTTTCAAACATTTCTCATAAATGAAAAGAGAATGAAGACGTGTTGTGGAGTGCGTGTGTTGTGAAGTTTTTACAGTCCACGGACGGTTGCTCCCCCCCCCCCGTTTGCTCGTCTCGTCCAGCTGATTCTCCTCAAGCTTTCGTGCTTCAGATTTCGGAGAAACCCGAGGATAAGAAGACATCCGGAACTAATGGACTTTCAAAAAAAAAACTCCAGCTCGGAGTACGACGATTTATGAATCGACCCGGGACGAGCGTCTGTTTGTCAGCAGGCTCAGACTTTTTGGAGAAATAGATTTGGCCTCCCCCCCAATCACTGGGAGCGTGTTCTCTTCATGTGGAGCCAGAAGCTACAGCGAGCTCCTCTGCCCGACTCTATTGGTTATTATGCTTTGTTTGGTGTGGAGAAAGCCCCAGTGAGTCCTATTTGTAATGGGTGCCAGGGGCCGGGGGGAGATGTGTTTTCAATTACCACTTGGTAGAATGACTGATGGTGAGACAATCAAGCACGGGCTGCACTGTGTGTGTGTGTGTGTGTGTGTGTGTGTGTGTGTGCACCCTTGCATCTGTGTTTTATGTGATCTGTGCTCAGATTTTTCCCATTTTCATTTTTTAATCAGCATCGGTACCGACCGAAGTCGGAGATTCTTTCACCCAAAACACAAAGCACCAACAAAAAGAAGAAAGAATTATCGCTTTAATCTATTTAATTCGTAAATGGTCCTCGTGGACCCCCCCAATAACCATTTGGTTTTGAGCTTAAACTCCTCCTCTTGGATCCAAATGGCAGCAGAAACCCTTCAAAAGATCTGGAACCAAATTAAACAAGAACAGAAAGACGGGGGGGGGGGGGGGGGTCCTGGTGGTCTTCTGATCGTCCACTGCAACCTAAAATCTGTGACTTTACTGAAGAAGTCAACCTGGCGGCACCCTGTCCCCCCCCCCCTGCCCGACGGGGCCTATGAATTAGTTTCAAACCACAACTCTGAGGTGTGACACGTGAATTTTAAGTTTCTCAGCAGCTGAGGTTTCGTTAAGAAATGTTACAGCAAACGAGGCAATTAAAGAGCATCACACCCACAAACTGCTCGGATCACAAACACAACGCACACAGACTCACACGTACACACACTGCAGTAGAGAGAAGACATATTGTATATTTATGAGGCCACGTAATGCATCACATTTACTCCATATTCATTTGAAATATTAAAGACCTTCTTCTGCGCCTCTCTGCAGGGTGACGACACAATGGGGAGCACGACCTTTAGGGAGTGCAAATGTAGAAGAGCAGCACATTAGAAGAGATAAAAGATAGAAAGAAGAGATTTAAGTCGAGGGACTAAGACCTAGTTCAACATTTTGATGAAATCAAACCCCAAAAGACTCCCAGGATCAAGAGTGTGTGTTACAGCTTTGACATGCAGACACACATCATAGATCCATCATATTATAGATCCTACATATCATAGATCCAACATATCATAGATCCAACATAACATAGATCCATCATATCATAGATCCAACATATCATAGATCCAACATAACATAGATCCATCATATCATAGATCCAACATATCATAGATCCAACATAACATAGATCCATCATATCATAGATCCAACATATCATAGATCCAACATATCATAGATCCAACATAACATAGATCCATCATATCATAGATCCAACATATCATAGATCCAACATAACATAGATCCATCATATCATAGATCCAACATATCATAGATCCAACATATCATAGATCCAACATATCATAGATCCAACATATCATAGATCCATCATATCATAGATCCAACATATCATAGATCCAACATATCATAGATCCATCATATCATAGATCCCTAATATCATAGATCCAACATATCATAGATCCATTATAACATAGATCCATCATATCATAGATCCAACATATCATAGATCCAACATAACATAGATCCATCATATCATAGATCCAACATATCATAGATCCAACATATCATAGATCCAACATATCATAGATCCAACATATCATAGATCCAACATATCATAGATCCATTATAACATAGATCCATCATATCATAGATCCATTATAACATAGATCCATCATATCATAGATCCATTATAACATAGATCCATCATATCATAGATCCCTAATATCATAGATCCATCATATCATAGATCCCTCGTTTAATAGATCCATTATATCATAGATCCCTCATATCATAGATCCCTCGTTTCATAGATCCATCATATCATAGATCCATCATATCATAGATCCATCATAACATAGATCCATCATATTATAGATCCAACATATCATAGATCCATCATATCATAGATCCCTAATATCATAGATCCAACATATCATAGATCCATTATAACATAGATCCATCATATCATAGATCCCTAATATCATAGATCCCTCATATCATAGATCCCCCGTTTCATAGATCCATCATATCATAGATCCCTCGTTTAATAGATCCCTAATATCATAGATCCAACATAGCATAGATCCATGAGCATTGAGCAGTCAGTGCTTCCTCTGGAACTACAACAGTGACCTCTAGTGAGCCGGCTGGAGGCTCCTCTTTTAGCCTCAAGGTACCTTCAACCCATCCTGCTCTCTTCCACCAACATGTTCACAAGCATCCTTCAGAAGACCCACGTCATTCACAGGAGCGTCTTCTAAATAATTCAACGCAGGCCGATGAGTTCAGACAATCAGAGAAAGGTGAGCTTTTATTGTGTAGTGAAAGTCATGTGTAAAGGAACACTATTCAGATATATATAATCAATCTAATGATCCTAAAAGTCCTCAAGTTCACCAAGAAAGTTTCTGAAGAGAAACGTTTTTTCAACCTTTGATGCATGTCGAGGAATTGACAATGAAGCAGACTTTGACTTTTTCACTTTAAATTGTGTGTATTTTATATTAAAAAATGCTTTTGTCCAATAGACCTCCGTTCATGTCCTGTGCAAAACAAAAAAACACACACACACACACACACACACACACACCCACACACACACACACACACACAACACACACACACACAGACACACACACCCACACACACACACACACACACACACCCACACACACACACACACACACACAACACACACACACACAGACACACACACCCACACACACACACACACACAGACACACACACACACACACACCCACACACACACACACACACACACACACACACACACACACACCCTGTACAACCCGAAGGTCTGTAATAGATGAACTAGTACATACTCCTTACTGAGTGTGATGGGCTGCAGTCACAGGCAGTAAACTGAACGGCATGAAAGGTAATAGATTACATTGCACTAAATCTTCTAGACTGCTTCAAACACATTCACACACACACACACGCACACACACACACACACACACACACACACACACAACACCAGCACCAGCATCTGGAACCAGCAAAAATACTGAATACAAAGAAAAGAAGCCGAGGTGAACCAGCCCCATCTTCGCCTCAGCGTCTTGTACCTGACACAAGCAGAGAAGGTCCCTTCCCTCTATCTGTCAACTGACCTGAAACACGCCCCCCCCCCCCCCCCCCCGCCGACCTCGGCCACATTCCTCAAATGCGTCACTCAAAGACAATCCTGTCTTTGTCGGTCGGTGATTGATGACACACAGGAATTTCATTCACCCCCCCTGCGCCCCCTCTGCCTGTTTTTGTGTTACCGTGACGACCAGGTGAAAACAGAGCCCATCTGTGGGGGGGGGGGGGGGGGGTATTGAGTTTCCCAACCTTGATCCCAGAGGAAGAGAAGCAACACGGCAGAGGTCACCGTGGAGGTCAAACAAACAGCCATAGCCGTTATCTCAGATAAGAGCTGGGAATCATCTCGGTGCTGCCGGCCCACGCAGGGCTCACCGCTACCGCCCCCCCCTCCCACCCCCCCAGGGGTCAATAAAGGTTTTAACACGAGTTGTTTAAGGTTTAATAATTTGCCATTGGATCATTTTTAGAGGAGCTAAGCTCAGCAGAGTGTCGTCAGACTGGGAAAAGCCGAGCACACATCACTTATCCACATAAATAAAGCCCCCCCCCCCACTCTAATGCACCCCCACTCACATTAAGCACACTCATTTAATGGATAAAGCTAGTTGGTAAAGTGCACCATTAAGACGGACGTGAGGCAGAGCATAACAAAGCTCTGATGCAATATTCATGCCTTCTCATTCTGCACTAATGCTGTTTTCCTGCATTCACAACATGGCGCTATAAAGAGTCCTGAGGAGGAGCTTCTCCCCCCCCCCCCTCCACCCCCCTCCCTGAGGGTCATCAGCGGTCTGCTCGCTCACATGTCTGGTAGACGTGAGCGTGTGAAACTGGAGAGGAGCAGGTGAGATGGACACCCTGGAGATCAAACTTCACAACGCTCCTTGACGGTCGGCTGCAACGATACGGAAGTCTTTTCACAGCTTCGAGGTCTGAAGTGTGAAGATCTCCAAACCTCACAAACCTGAAGGTTTGTGGTCACATTAACCCAAATGGCCGTGTTCTCCTGCGCTGAGCATCCTGTAAAGATTTCATCTAGATAATAAATAAAAGCTGAGCTCTTCAGAGGGACAGATCACACACGACTATGCGACCCATCACACTTTACACAGCCGTGTGTATAATAACAGGAATAAAGGAGGTGTTCTTCACACAGGGGGGTGGGAAAGAGGTGACGTGAGGACGAGGAGGAGTAACATCGGCATTCACACCTGATCAAAATAAAGTGATTGTGGCTCTAATCCAGGAGCAGGAAGAAGAAGCACCGTGCGCTCATGGAAACAAAGGCCTTCCACTGACAGCTAGTGAAGCTCTCAGCATATTTTATTATTTTATTCATCTGCTGTGCAATAGATTCTTATATGAGAATGTTGGATATCCTCATCCAGACATGAATAATTCACCTCAGCATGGCTCCTCCATTACGCTCTCTGCTCAGCACCTGGGCCGACGCTTCTCCTCAGCCTCGTGCACCCGGGCAGAAGCTCTTCTACACCGAGAGACGAGTAAACACCAACATGCAGGATGAAGACAGAGTAAACGCACAGAACGCACACAGCGTCCTCTTTGTCTGCTTCATGTTCCGTGTGCACACGCTAAAGTGTCACCATCGACCCCCCCGCTCTGAAACAGCGCTCCTTTATACCCGCAGGTGCTGTTTGTTTTTAGCACACAGGTAGGAGAGGGGGGGGCGCGGGGGGGGGGGGGGGGCGACTGCTGGCAGCCTGGCCGATGGATCATAGAGATGAAGTCAGACATCAGAAGGAAACTGTCAGAATTACGTCTCATCAGAACTGGTTTCCGTCTTTTTCCAGCCGGAACAAAGTTTCCCTCCTTAAGTCAGTGACTAACCCCCCACCCCCCCCCCCCCCCCCCCCCCGCCCCCCCAACCCTGCCCTGCCCCTCAGTCTGCTGCTCATCCGACTCCCCGATACAGCCACCGTGGGGGGGGTGTTCTCTCCGACAGCTTGTCCGCCCCCCTTTGTGGGGCTTGGGCTCCGCTGCTAGCTGTAGCAGCAGGTGTGTGAGGGAACCAGAGCCCCCCCCCTCCGTCCCGGAAGCCGCTCGGGGGCCGCCGACACGTTGTTTTCATCCGGTGCAAAATGCTCGAGTTTCTCCGCTCGCAGCTGCTCGAGGTTTTTAGGGGGCGAGAAACTTTTCCTGCATCGAGGCGCCAGAAGGATTCGAAAGAGAGGAGAAGAAAACGAGGATTATTAAAAGCACGGCAGGGTCGATGAGAACGATTTTACACATTAAGCCAAATTTAGAGTCCAAATCAGCGGCGGCCATTTTATGTTGCAATGATCCTTAAAAAAACACAAAAAACCTGCGTTAGCGTGCATTAGCGTGCACTGGGTTAGCATGCACTGGTTTAGCGTGCGTTAGCGTGCACTGAGGGAGAATTCCTGCCCTTGTATTATCGTTGCCGATCAAAGCGTTTGTGATTGCATCAACAAGGTCAACGCTGCAGCCAAACGCATCCATCATGGGGAAACTGGATCTGCAACGGTGCCACTAGCACGCTAACGCTAACAGGACCACGGCGAAGCAACGCGATACACGATGAGCTCTCTTGGAGCACGGCTTGGATTTCTTCCACTCTTTCATTGTTTCTCTCCCTTTTTCTTTCTGCCCCCCCCCTCCAACAAGAGGCATTACCTCAGCCCAGATGAGGTGATGAGTGAGATGTCAAGGGCCATAAAAGTAACGTGACGTGGCATGAAAAGGAGCGTTCTGCAGCCCGGCTCCCATTGCTGCGGTCTGCGTTTCCGAGGAGGAAGAGCCTCCTTTGATGCCTCGCTGGAAATCGATATTCAGAGTCGGTCCTTCGATGTGTTTGAGGGCCCCATTTACTCCCCCCCCCCCCCCGAGCTGAAGAGTGCGGTTCAAGTCACAGCGAATAGTTGCGGTTGCTGATCACGGATGAAAAAAAGGGATTGTCGTCTTTTACTAGAAAAAGCTTTATAAATGTTTTTCTCTTAACCCATCTTCATATTCATCTTTCTCAGAACTATAAAATCCTACCCTCTATTTTAATCTGCCCCCCCCATCACTCTCCCTGCGACAGCTTCATCCTCGTCGGTAATAAACCGCTGCCATCTACGCCTGGTGTTTATTCTTTGTGAGAAAGCTCCCTGCGACCCGCCGATGAAATAAAAAAGTACAATTTACTGCTCGCTGAAAGCCGCGCAGTGGGGGGGGGGAGGGTCCGGGGGGGGGCTCATCCCTTCCGCTGGGAGGGCCGTACGTCTCCGTAGAACCGGGCCACAGCGCTGGCAGCAGGAAGAGGAGCCGCTGCATCCGCTGCCCCCGGCTAACCCTCTTTAAATGGGATGTCTGGATGTGTTATGGGGGCTATTGTTTCCTATAAACATCTAGCACCGGGGCAATAACAATCGCATCAGGCCAAATGAAGTTATCTGAGAATGGAATTAAACTCGGTGTGACCCGGCTGTCTGCTCGGCTCACAGGCCCTCCATTAATAATGCCTAATCCAATCAAGAGGCCGGGACGGCTGGATGCAAGGCCAGCGCGAGCGTGCACGTGGGAGCGCGTGTGTGTGCGCGTGTGTGTGCGCGTGTGCACGAGTGTATTGAAGTATGCAAATGTTCGTTAGCCATCGTGTTTGTGTGTCTCTGACGTGCAAGCATGTGTGAAGCTTTTTGTCCAATGTGTGTGACAATGCATTACGTGTGTGTGTGTGTGTGTGTGTGTGTGTGCGTGTGTGTGTGTGTGTGTGTGTGTGTGTGTGTGTGTGTGTGTGTGTTTGCAGACTTGCAAACAGAAAGCAAGCGGTGAGGGAGATAAAGAGGGAGAACGGACAAAAGGAGAGAGAAGAGGACCATGGTTTCATCTTCTGTTCTCTCACTGCCGGCAGAGACGAGGAACCGAGAGACAAATAACCCGGGAGGGAGGGAGGAGACGAGGAGGCAGGGGCAAGGAGGGAGGAGACAGAGGGAATGAGGAGAGAGGAGGTGACTGTACACAGGCATTACTCATTCAGTGTGAGGATCACTGAAAGAACAAGAGAAGGTCGAGAAGAAAGAGACACGATAAAAACACACATGGAACGAGTTTGGACCAATCACAGCGAGTTCCACTCTCTCAGATTAGAAAGTTACTCCTCAAGTTGTGTTTATTTGCTTACGAAAGCCTTTAAATGCACAAAGTATTTTCACAATAAACCTCAATCCTCAGAGGAAGACACTTAGTTGCTGAGGTTAAAATGAAAAGGAAACTGACCTTCACAGAGGAGACGGCTGCACTTTGTGGCCTCCTTAATTTACTTCACAAACCCAAACAGGGCAGGAAACCTGCAACGTATTATTCACTTTTATTTTGAAAAGAACTTAATTAATCACCTAACTTAATTAGCACGCGTTATTGCATGAGTAGCTAGTTAAACCGTTGTGGGTAAAGGAAGGAGACACAGGGTTACAACGATCCGGACCAGCAGACCACGAGGCCCGCAGAAGATTGAGGGGTTTTCAACAGATGAAAGAGTAAAAAGAGAAAAAAGGGTGAAAAAAGAATTGGATGTAAAGGGAAAATATGACAAAAATATAAACAGGAAGTCTGGGGAAGGAGGGAGAAGTCGTTTGAAGACAGACGGAGAGAGGAGACAAAGGAGGGAAGACGAGAAGGGTTCAAAAGAGCTCAAAAATGGTCGCTGCAATAATGATCTGCTTCCTGCTAAGAAGACGAGAGAAAGACGACGTTCCAACATCTGAGACCTCGCTAAATGGGAGCCAGACCTTTGCAAACACTATCGATGGTTTGTTTTAAACCCCAGATGGTGAGATTTACCACATCATACCCCCAAAAAAACGGTGTCGCAATGCGTTGAGACCGAAAGGAACGCTTCTGGAAGACGGAGCAGGTCACGTACGGCGTGAGGAGACGTTGTTTGATCATCTTCTGATTCAAAGGCAGCTCCAGGAACACTGAACCATGTGAGTATCTATCCCGATTATACATGACCATATCCCGTAATCCCGATTACTACGCTACTACTTTTACTAGTTTACCTTCTTTGTATGGACTGTCTACAGGAAGTGGACGTTGTCATGGCGACCTCCCTCACTGGCATGTGGACTGATGTTTTGTCTGTTACCTTTTTGTTTTTTAACCACCAGTGTAAAAGGAGCGAGCTTATTTGGGCTGAGGAGAAATGAAGTAGAAAACTGTCAATCAGCATTTAGCCCCGCCCTAAACTACGGTTAACTCTTAATGGACCATAATTTACAAAATGAACATCATGCTCTATTTAAGAAGAATTTAAACTAGAGACTGAGACCATAAACTCATGTTTACAATGTTTACTGAGGGAATAAATCAAGAGAAGTAGAGTCATTTCCTCATAGACGTCTATGGGAGCAGAGGAGTCGCCCCCTGCTGGTCACTACACAGAAGTAGAGTCATTTCCTCATAGACGTCTATGGGAGCAGAGGAGTCGCCCCCTGCTGGTCACTACACAGAAGTAGAGTCATTTCCTCATAGACGTCTATGGGAGCAGAGGAGTCGCCCCCTGCTGGTCACTACACAGAAGTAGAGTCATTTCCTCATAGACGTCTATGGGAGCAGAGGAGTCGCCCCCTGCTGGTCACTACACAGAAGTAGAGTCATTTCCTCATAGACGTCTATGGGAGCAGAGGAGTCGCCCCCTGCTGGTCACCACACAGAAGTAGAGTCATTTCCTCATAGACGTCTATGGGAGCAGAGGAGTCGCCCCCTGCTGGTCACTACACAGAAGTAGAGTCATTTCCTCATAGACGTCTATGGGAGCAGAGGAGTCGCCCCCTGCTGGTCACTACACAGAAGTAGAGTCATTTCCTCATAGACGTCTATGGGAGCAGAGGAGTCGCCCCCTGCTGGTCACTGCACAGAAGTAGAGTCATTTCCTCATAGACGTCTATGGGAGCAGAGGAGCCGCCCCCTGCTGGTCACTACACAGAAGTAGAGTCATTTCCTCATAGACGTCTATGGGAGCAGAGGAGTCGCCCCCTGCTGGTCACTACACAGAAGTAGAGTCATTTCCTCATAGACGTCTATGGGAGCAGAGGAGTCGCCCCCTGCTGGTCGCTACACAGAAGTAGAGTCATTTCCTCATAGAGGTCTATGGGAGCAGAGGAGTCGCCCCCTGCTGGTCACCACACAGAAGTAGAGTCATTTCCTCATAGACGTCTATGGGAGCAGAGGAGTCGCCCCCTGCTGGTCACTACACAGAAGTAGAGTCATTTCCTCATAGACGTCTATGGGAGCAGAGGAGTCGCCCCCTGCTGGTCACTACACAGAAGTAGAGTCATTTCCTCATAGACGTCTATGGGAGCAGAGGAGTCGCCCCCTGCTGGTCACTGCACAGAAGTAGAGTCATTTCCTCATAGACGTCTATGGGAGATGCAATATTGATGCGAATGGTGTAACTACAAAGAGACACAACGTGGCTCCCGGATGTTCGATGGGTTTCGTGTGTGTATTTGATGTGTTTTTGGTGTGTATTTGATGTGTTTTTGGTGTGTATTTGATGTGTTTTTGGTGTGTATTTGATGTGTTTTTGGTGTGTATTTGATGTGTGTTTGAGGCCTCCGTCCTCCAGCAGGTTGCAGTCTGCCTGTGTTTTATCTTTATATCTTTATATCACCGCACTTCTTCTTTTATTGGCTGTTGTTTTTCTTTGAACTGTGTTGGGAAGCGATTTATTCCTATTCTTGGTATACATGTGAGTGTGTGTGTGTGAGTGTGTGTGTGCGTGTGAGTTCATGTGAATGTTTGTTCATCTGCGCTCTTCCCACGGTCGGCATCACTTTGCAAGCTTAGAAGTTCTTCATCCTGGACAATGTGTCACATTTAAAATGGCTCCACATGAAGGTTCGGACTCATTAGGACTTTTACAACGTGAGATGCTGATCTCACATCTCAGTTCATCCTTTTCATACATTTCCTTCTCTAATTTGTGAATTGTTTTTGCGATGGTAGGTAGAACATACAGAAGGTCCACAGAAGACGTACCGTGTCCTGATGATGTCACCGCGTGGACATTACGACACACGGCTCACTGTTTAAACTCAGTGTCTTTCTTCCTTCTCGTCCACATCCGTCTGTCTTGTTCCTTCCTGATTCTGTTATCCCTCAAATGAACAAGAGAGCACACGCCGCACCACTTATGATATAACAGATGGTTTGTGTCGCTGGAGAAATGCATTCCTGTGACTGTGGGGGGGGGCATGGAGGAGGAGGAGAGCTTACCTTGCTGCTCCTCGCTCTGCAGCATAAACAACTCCCTCATTTACCACCAATAATATCCTGATTCAATCACCTGATTGATTTTGGACTTGTGTCCCACTAATAAATCTAAGCTCTTCTTCTCTTATTGAGTCCGCCGTCCGATATCCACACCCCCCCCCCACCCCCCCATACTCCCCCCCAACAGACACACACACACAGATATACAGTCTAATGGTATTAGAAAATCAAAGGCTCTCAGTTGGTCCCAGTGTATCTGCAGGGCCTGGTGATGGATCTGTCCTTGTATCCGGAGGGGGGGGGCGAAGAAGATATTCTTTTTAAAAGGAGTGGCGACCCGAAGTGACTGGAGCTGTAAACCAGTCCCTTTGGGTCAGGAAATGTTCTGTCGGGGGGGGGGGTCATGTGAAGAGGCCCAAACTCTCATCCAGGGCTCCAAGCAATAACTACCAACGAAATAAATGTAGTTTATTACTTTTAATCAGATCTGAGTGGGTTCAATGTGGGACAATGTTTCTACAACGGCTCACGTTGCCACGGTTACAGAAGCTTGGAGAGAACCACGGAGGCCTCCGGGTAACGTTAGTCTGGTTTGTGCTCATGCTAAGCTAACGAGTACACAGGGATTTTAGCCTCATGTTAAATGCAAATGAAAAAACAGCGATTTTCCCCTAATTTGTCCCCAAACCTAAAGGATTTCAAACAGTTCATGATTATGAGCGTTAGTCTTAAAATGAGAAGACCATTATACGTCTGAATCTACAAACCCCAGTGTTAGAGCCAGAGGTCAAAGGTCGCAGTTAGAGACGGCACAACTTCTGATTAGTCCAAAAAGTGTCAGACCAAATAAAATATCTGATATCTCAGTCTGTAGAGTGTGTGTGTGTGTGTGTGTGTGAGTGTGTGTGTGTGTGTGGGGGGGGGGGCACGTGGACCCACACATGAACCGTATAATCACATCAGATTTAACGTCCGTGCACACGTTTGCCAATCCTCTTACTGTGCACCATGTACACCCCCCCCCCCCATTCATTAATGTAATCAAATTCTACTACAAACTTCTCCTTTGAAACAAATTAATTAAGATGCTATTATTTAGCCATCGAGAGGTTAATGACCGCCATTAGCAGCAAAGGCTACATCCACCATCATCAGCCCAACTCGGTTATTTGGTCCATTTTGGTTATTTAGGGGGGGCGAGATGGATGGCCCCCGATACCGCTGCTGACGCTAATTAGCTTTTAAAACATAACACGCTCCATCACTGCTGCGACCGCAGAACAATCCCATCATGCTTTGCTCCCGCCTCCACGAGGAGATGCTGAAGCAAATGGAATTTAGAAAGGACCGAGTGTCTGCATTCATTTATACATTTAGTTGGAAAATGTATGAGTGGAAAATATTAAAATATAAAGGTTGAAGTCGTCCATTGGGCTTTATATTCGCAACATGTTGCCATCCATCATGTAATCAATAATATGTCAAGATTTAGTGATTAAGATAAAGATCTTTGAGGTTTGTTCAGTCAAATACAGATATTTCTTATATAAAGCAAGCTACTTTCTCCACTGTCCTTCTTTTGTCTTTTCAAAATAAACTTGTTCAAAAAGAAATGCACAGTTTCCCCTTATCTTAAGCATAAGGTGTCCTTTCAAAATAAACCTCCCGCAGTACTTCTCGGTTGAGGAAAGGACAGTAGGTTGCTTCTTGATGAAGTTTGTATGTTATGTTACAAAAGTGGAATAAGTTCATGTTGACCCCCCCCCAACAACCCCCTCATCATGTTTGAAGTGAGCTGGAAGGTTAAGGTGAAGGATCCAGCTGCTTTGTTAAGTTACATCACATTACATCACATGTCATTTAGCTGACGCTTTTATCCAAAGGGACTTACAATAAGTGCATTTTCACATAGAGACTCAAACTCAGAAGGACAAGTAACAAGAAAGTACCATTTTCATCTGAGTTAAACAACTTCAAACTAATCAAACAATGACCTGATCCTTTCATCTATAAAACCCTTAAACGAGATGCTCTCCTTTCAAAATAAAAGACATCTTGTCTTCCACTGATTTCATGACACGCAGATCAAAAGACGACATGTTCCTTCCCCATCGTTTCACACTGAGGTGACGGAGGGGCGGGACGCTGGGTCACCTGATTGGAGGACACGGGAGTCCCGGCCAATGAGAGCGCAGTGTTGAGATCCCGATGTGGCCGGTGGGGGGGGGGGGGGGGGGTGATGGATGAGTAACGGCCTCGCCAGTAAAGGGCGCTCAGATGACTTTGTGGGGAAACAGAACGTCGGTTCTTTACACTGCAGGCGATTTACGGCCGCTCCATAAATGTTTATTAGCTTTTGTCTATTTATAACTTCTGAAAATCATGAAGGGTCGACCCTGCCCTTGTGTCCCTCACTTTTATGGTGGGGGGGGGGGGGGGGGGGACATTCCCTGACAAGCGGCACTGAGGAAATCTTTGTTTGCACACCGAGGTCTGTGCGCTTTCTGTACAATTTATAGCATCCAGCGTATTTGTGTGCACGGATGTGTTACCACAGGACTCCCATGTTAATGCCCCCCCCCGCAGACACACAGCTGCTCTGCACAGGCATGTGATTTAAAGATGGACGGATACAACATGCTAACGGTGTGTAAATTATCACAACGTCTCCACAAGAGCGAAAGAGCAACGCCTCGTGGTCCCATGAAATTATTATTACAAAAACATTTCATGGTATATTTTCTTTTTTTTCTTTTCTTATAAAAGTGATGTTTGCATTATGTCCAAAATATCTAGTGAATAAATTGCATACAGTTTACTGAGTGTGTGGCACGATGCACACAATGGTGTTCTGGTCATAACACGTGACGTGAACGTGAGGTGTCTCGTCTAAATACATCGGGAACAATACCAAAGTGTTCCGAGGAAAGAGCCACGACTGGAAGTTTAAGGTTATTGAGTCGCATGGATTGGGAATCGTAGGAGGGAAGGAATCCTTGGATGTGGATCCAGAGGAGAAGCAGCTCAGCTGTGACTTCTACACGTCGAGAGGCTGATTCATGCACAAAGAAGAACATCTCCAGCTCATAATAATTAATTGATTGGTCTTGGGGAGGCTGGAATGTTCCCCCATACAAGGTTCTCCAAATTAAAAGTAGCTGAGATGTTCCCCCCCGGCCGCCCCCGCCCTCCGACGTTAATCACTCGCCTCCCGCTTTCAAGTGCGAGCCAACTGTGGCGCTCTGTGACAGCGAGGTGTAACTTTATGAAATCATTACCCCGCAGGCCTTCGGAGTATGTGGAGGGCTGAAAATAAAATGGCTCTGAGGGGGGGAGACGGCCAGCAAATGAAATGCAAACTCTAGCTGCTCCCCTTCTCTCCGGGAGGGAGATTTATGGGAGATGTACATGACATGGCAGCAGCTCAGAAGAACCCCCCCCCCCCTCCCCCCCGCTCCCTCCCCTTGATCCCATCGCAGCTGTTCCAGCCTCAGCCCTACTTGCTGCACCTGCCCCAAAAAGGGCCTCGATCAAACCTGGCACCAACAAATCTCTAAACCTCTTTACGGGACGCGGCTGCTCTTTAATCTCAGAGCATTAAACAACAACTTTAATTAAAGGAAACTACTTTCATGTAGAGATCCCATCCCTCCGAGCCACAGACGTGAAATAGAGCGAGTTGGCCGGCGGCCGCTGCCTGGTCCTCTGGCCCCCGTCCCGGCGTCCGGGGGTCACCGGCGACTCCTCGTTCCGACTGTACACCAATTATTAACAGTTACATCATAGATGATACCCTCAATATGTTGAATTATTGAATCCTCTTTGATCCCCCTCAGAACTCTTCTGCATCTGTGACACACCCAGCTGTTTGGGAACAGCAGCAGTAGGCACATTAGCATTAGCATTCCTTCAGGTGTCGTCTTTGCATTGCAAAGGTGTGTCGGTGTTTGTGAGCGTGACACAAAGACGCTGATCTCTTAAGAGGGCGCCGCGGAAAATATTGACTTATTCCTTCATTTGCATCTCTGACAAAGTGCGGCGAAGCTGTAACTCCATGTGAGTTACGACACCTCGCTGTACTCTTCACCTGCACCTGTGCAAACAGACACACACCTACACACACACACACCTACACACACACATACCTACACACACACCTACACTCCCTTTTGGCAAGAAACATGTACACAAAGTGTTACAAGGCAGCAGGAGGTAAGAAGTGATGAATGATCTGGAGGTTTGGTTCCCACATTAAACAAAGAAACTGGATCAACAGGATCATCAGATCCAGGGGATTAAAGTTGGGGATCCGCTCTGAGAGGTGAACGTTAGAGACGCCTTTAACGGAAAACACAGCGGTTAAATTAGAATGTCAAGGCATCGTGAAAAAGCATTTAGGGCTACTTTTATATTCAAAAACTAATTCTGCTAGTTTACCAACTGTTGATTACTGTTAAACTATAAACCGTCTCCTATCCATAACCCTCGTTCCTGTCTCCTAACCGTAACCCTTGTTCCTGTCTCCTAAACCAAACCCTAGTTCCTGTCTCCTAAACCAAACCCTAGTTCCTGTCTCCTAAACCAAACCCTAGTTCCTGTCTTGTAGACCTCGACCTGGTCTTTAACGTTATATCGTTACAATCGAAACGTGGCTATTACATTAAACTGGTCGATTGCATTTGTGACCATTTTACACACTGTCGGACTCCACCTCCTCAGCTCACCACGGCTGAAACTCGACCCGGGTTGAAGGCTCGCTGCGAGGCCTCGCTGCCCCGTAAACACGGCTGATTGAGGAGCCGACCTTCAGACATGGCGATGGAGATCCAGGGTGACGTTTGTTTTGAGTTCCTCTGAGTGATCACCAGGAGGTGAAAGGTTGAGGATTCTTTGCTTTTAATTTGAAGCATAAGCAGCTTTGTGGGAAATATGGGTTTGAACCGTTGTGCGTTTTAATACATTTGTTCATGTGATCCATGCAGATTTAGTGCTTTTGGTGTCTTCTCTCTTCTCTGAAACAGTTTTGATTCATCGGCTTTCTGATCTCTTTGAAAAATATTCTTCATTTAGATGAAGGCGGCACAAGATTTTGGTGCCAGAACTCGTTTGTGCTATTGACCAATCATGTGAAAATGTATTAAATCTTGGAAACAGACTCACAACGGTTTAGTTTAGTATTCAATTCTTTCAACTGGTTTCTTGTGAAACAGTGCAGTTCATTCAACGTCAACGACTTTCCTCCACAGATATTAACTAATTATACATAATACTAATTAAATGAGTCAAAGCCGTGATTTACTCTTTACTTGTAGTGGTGCTGTTCCCTCAACCCAACTGCTGGTTTAATGGCTTTTAAACCCAGCTTCTAACACCCAACACCTGGGCTCATCTCACACCTGCATTCAGCTCCTGACTCTTTCCGGTCCAACCAATCAAACCCCACCTTTTCAACCAGTCTGCCGTCTCGATGTCAGCGGTTCGGAACAACCTTCCGTGACAAAACTATTGGCTCAGTGGCCTTTAAGTCCAACTGTTGGGTTTAGTTGCCTCGACCTGACTTTAGTTTTTAGCGTAACTTTGTCCTGTAAAGACGGACAAATGGTTTCCATGCACACTGGATCCAATAGACTGCACGTAGGTCTTCTCCTCGATACCCGCCGGTGCCTCCGGAGGCTCGTCTTCAACGAGCTTTCCTGCTGTGACTCCTTTCACCTACAATATTATTTATGCAATCAGAATTTACAGCGTGTCTTTGAAGGGGGCACGAGTTCTTATCTGTTGCATGAATTAATGGTGGCTTTGAATTATACATTGAATCTGTGTCCTGTCCTCACCCCGTCGGTGCTGAATCACTGGAGAAGGATGACCAGAAAGACTCAGATCTTTGTTTTTACTGTTTTAACGTTTCAGAATCCAGAGAGGCTTTGAAAAGAGTAAAATCGACCAAAACAACAATCGGTCCAGCTGCTGCCGACCTGAACTGATGTCGGAAGATTTACTGCACAAACTAATGGAAGTTTAGAAGCAGGGGGGGGGGGGGGGGTCTCCCTTCTTCAGATAAAAGGGGAAGGGGTTTCATCTGCAGTGTTTTTTCTGGAAACTATGTAATTTTCTTCCGACTTCCAGTCCGGGCAAAGAGGAGGATGAAATAAATCAAATGAAGGGCCTCCATCTGCGGGCCCGGAGCGCCAAAAACCCAAACCCAGCCGGGGTTAATGGAAGTTCAGCTCAAGATTTATTTTAATTGTTCTGTTGTAATTTCTTTTTACTCAAACAAAACGTCTCCTTTTGTTGAAGTCACTCGCTAAATTACATCACGGCTGAAGTGGAAAACGTTTGAGTGTCAAAAAGCCTTTTTCCTCCCACTGAACCCTCAGGGTTAAATCAATAGAGCAAACAAGTTCCGTCCAAGAAGCAGACTGGGAACACTGGGAATGGAAAGTACAGATGTTTCTCTCGCCGAGTTCCTTCCTTTCATGACTCATTGATTTATTTCCAAAGCATAATCCATCCAAGCTTACTTATTCTTAGTAATTCATATGTCTTTGGGAGGAGGATCCACCCACTATGAGATCTATCAGGGACGGGGAGCACTGCCGCCCAGTGGGACGCTCCCACCACAGCCGGACCCCCGTCCTTCATTTCTCACCCAGGTTCAGAAAACAGAAACGAGCCGCTCAGACAGGTGAAACGAGGTCACGCCGCACACTGAAGACTTCGTCTCCACTCGGCCGGCGAGCCGCAGGTCGTCCGAGGCAAACCGCATCCAACTGGTCGAGCACCGGTCAGCATGAGTTGCTTTCTGATGCTGCCACCGATATTTAGAATAGTTTCAATGATTTACAACATTTTGGTATTTGGTAAATAGTGGATCTAAAGATGACATGTAATGTAATGTAAAGACCTTTTCAGTGTTATTTTATTATTTCACAGCAACATACTGTAAGTATCATTGAACATACAGAAACATTTCGGAAATGTCGGTTTGTTCTGATATTTCGTACTAGAGAATCGAGTATAAAAGCACAGACGTAATTAACAAAATGCACAGCTGAGACTTTTTAACCCTGACAGCATCCCCCCCCCCCCCCCCCGGATCACTCTGCTCCTACTTACACCCAAATCCTCGGCCGCACTAAGTACCGGAGCTCATGTAACTCACGCCGGCAGCGATCCGCCTCGCCTCCTTAACACCTCCTCCGGCCGGACGGAGTGCCGAGCCAGCAGCGCTGGAACGAAACCGCTCAGAACCGCTGTTACTGAGACATTTAAAGCCAACGTCTCCGTTTACTTCCTCAACGCGTCTCATTGCACACATCACCTCCACGTTTGGTTTTTGCATCAGTTTCATTAAAAAAGTAAGAATCTTCACAAAGTCAAAACACAGATGGCTCGTTGACCGGACCGCACCGCGGTGATGACCTGTCAATCACTGTGTAGCCCCGCCCTAAAGCATCCCCTACTGTCTGTTTGACTCTAAATGGACCATCATTCACTGAATGAACATCATGCTGCATTGAAGAAGACTTGAAACTAGAGACTGAGACCATAAACTCATGTTTACAATGTCTGAAGTGTTGGATAACCGCTGCATCGACATTATCACCGGGCTGGCAGCCATGTTGGATCTGCAACCGCAGGGGTGGTGACTCTGAGGGTTTTATTACCCCCCCCCCCACCTCCCCCACCCCACCCGGCACAGTTTAGCGCTGTATAGCGTTAGCTGTTAACGGCGCCCTCGGACTAAAAAAGTGGGGGGATTCGGACCGACTGTGTCTCTCTAAATCAGGACTCTTAAAACCTGAGGTGTGGTTTCCCTGGCGTCGGCTTCCAGAGGCTTCGATAACACGCACGACGCCAGTTACTCATCTTCAGTCGGGTCCCAGGGCGACAACATGCTGAAGCAGCCGCTCGTTTTAGCGACCAAACGCCGGCGTCGTTCATTCCCGCCGCGAGGTGCCGACTCGGAGCCGTTTAAGCTAACGGCTTCATTTGTAATCTCGGGGCCGAGGGGCTAATATTAGCTTTGAGGGTCGTGAGATGAAAGCTGCGCCTCAGCTCCTCTGCAGGTCTGCCACGAGATTTGATTACGACAGATCTAAATTTAACCGGGAAACTTATCGCATCGAATCAGAACAGGAGAAAAAGAAGGGATGTGGAATATAAAATTGGTGCTGCTGAGATGAATTATTTAATAAAAATTTAATCTAAAGTGCAGCAAAGAAACGCAAATAGCTTTTGGTTCACATAACTTGACCCTCGGATCATAACAGACGGCTAATTAAGAAGCACCTTTTTGCATATCATGTTTCTCACTGATAAACCCCCCCCACCCACCCAGGAAAGGTCGGTGCTGGAGTCTGGATGTGATGGAGGGTAACGAGGGGCCGGGTCGTTTACGGCGCTCCGGCTGTGGCTCCAGAACCGCAATCTGAAACGTGGCTTTACGGACGATGAAAAGCTAATTAAACAGATGTCACACATGTTCAGATTATGATTCCCTTTAACCGGCGGCCATTAAAGCCGCCTCCCACCCGGCATATGGTGACGGCCATCAGCCCCGCGCGGCCCCCCAGCTGACCGCTGGAATGAGGCTCAGCAACAGGGATGCATTACTGCACACATGACTACAGCAAGAAAGGAAACGATCACAACAACGCACAAAGGCTTTAGACACACAAACTGCTCCAGAAAGAGTGTGAACTGTCAAAGTCGGTGTGTAGGTCCTCCTGCAGCCCCCCCCCCCCCCTCTATTCCACTGTGGGACCGTGGTGCCTGGGGAACCATCCCATAATAGAGTCCAGCTGATTGTCAACAAGCTGTTAAACTGCATGAAGGTGATTTTCATCACGTCTGGTTCTCAGTGTGATTTGACCTTTGCTTCACAGCTTAAACCTTTTATTTTAACAATGAGTCTTCATCACAGACCAGAAGAAACAAGGCCTCAGCCCCCCCCCCTCAGCCCCCACTTTGTGTCAAACACATGCTAAAGTCCAAGTGGTCTCATCCTGCACGGTCTCTTGCTGCCCTCTAGAGTACCGCTACACATCGCTTTGTCTACACACACACACACAGACACACACACACACACAGACACACACACACACACACACACACACACAGACACACACACACAGACACACACACACACACACACACACACACAGACACACACACACACACACACAGACACACACACAGACACACACACACACACAGACACACACACACACAGACACACACACAGACACACACACACACACACAGACACACACACACAGACACACACACACACACAGACACACACACAGACACACACACACACACACACACAGACACACACACACAGACACACACACACACACACACACACAGACACACACACACACACACACAGACACACACACACACACACAGACACACAGACACACACACACACACACACACACACAGACACACACACACACAGACACACACACACACACACACACAGACACACACACACACACACACACACACAGACACACACACACACACACACACAGACACACACACAGACACACACACACACACACACACACAGACACACACACACAGACACACACACACACACACACACACACAGACACACACACACACACACACACACAGACACACACACACACACACACACAGACACACAGACACACACACACACACACACACACAGACACACACACACACAGACACACACACACACACACACACACACAGACACACACACACACACACACACACAGACACACACACACACACACACACAGACACACACACACACACACACAGACACACCAGATGGAATCTGGACGTTCTCTTATATTTGAGTTTATCTGTATTATTTCACAAGTATTTGAGCTTCTTTAAGCTTTTTTCGTTAAAACAACTCTTTTACCAACATGACGGGGCCTGTGGTCGTTGTGTGTGTGTGTGGGGGGGGGGGGTTGTCTCCTCCTGCATAGCGATGCGGTGATGTCTTTGTCAGCGTGTAGCGAGCTGCTCCTTCGCGTCCCCTCAGGTGAGCTCCTGTCAGACTCCACACACGTGAAGAAGAGAGTTTCTCCTCCGGGCGCTTTGGGCACTTTCCCCAAAATGTGTCGTGACCTGAAGAGAAAGGATTAACAAAAAGAAAGAAAGGAAAAGACAACAACCGTCCAGAGGTGACAGAAGCTCCTCAGTGATCGGGAACCTCGCCACCGGCTTTGACCTTGTTCTAATGGGACGGCGTAGACGGGGACACTGTGGACCGGCCAGGGTGTCAGAACCCTCCCCCCCCCGCCCACCACCACCACGCCCCTCCCAGGGCCATCTGTTTGGGAGACGTGTGGCCGTTATCTGCTTAATTAGGTCCAGTAAACAGGAGCTCATCGGAAAAGCAGCTGCTGAGGTCCCCATTAGGACACACACACGCGCACACACACACACACACACACACACACACACAGCAGCAGCGGGAGATAAAAAAAATCACATCAGTGATGACTGCGGTCTGTTGGCAATGGGGGGGGGGGGGTACCACAGCTGCATAGGCGTGCATGTGAGCGTGCCCGTGAGCGTGCACGTGAGCATGGGAAGCCCCAATCGTTACCATGTTATCACCTTGGAAAAAAAGGACCCCCCCCCCTCCACACAACAACAGAAAGTTGTAAACCAGTGGCAGATATACTTAACCACGCTGGTCGGACGCCAGACTTCCACAGTGGGGGGGGCGGGTGTGTGGGGTCGGGGGGGCATTAGCAAACCAACTGGTGCAGGCTCATTAAAGAGCAGAGGAACCTATAACCATTAAAAGGCCATTAGGCAGCATGTAATTTTGTGGAACTAAATGGTGGAGAGTAATCAAAAGCACATGAAGCCCAGCTGGGCGACTGGGCAAACTGTTTGGATGAGGGAGGAATCCATCATCCACAATGGCAGCTTTTTCGGGGGTGGGGGGGGGGGTCAATCTCCCCCTCGATCACTTTGCTCCCTGTTTTTCACGCTCTTTGTTATCCGGGTCGTTACTAATAATCCACATCATCTGTAACACCAACGCCGCGGAGCCTTTTCAGATTAAAGCGCTCTGCTTTTAAAATGCTATTTTTGGTAGTTGGAATATATGGTTTTTTTTTTAATTGAAAGTTTGTTCTTACACCCCTGGGATCAGAGCTCCTGTTAGCGGCTAGCTCCAGTTAGCGGCTGGCTCCTGTTAGCGGCTAGCTCCTGTTAGCGGCTGGCTCCTGTTAGCGGCTGGCTCCTGTTAGCGGCTGGCTCCTGTTAGCGGCTGGCTCCTGTTAGCGGCTAGCTCTTGTTAGCGGCTGGCTCCTGTTAGCGGCTAGCTCTTGTTAGCGGCTGGCTCCTGTTAGCGGCTAGCTCCTGTTAGCGGCTAGCCCCGGTTAGCGGCTGGCTCCTGTTAGCGGCTAGCTCCTGTTAGCGGCTGGCTCCTGTTAGCGGCTGGCTCCTTTTAGCGGCTAGCTCCTGTTAGCGGCTAGCCCCAGTTAGCGGCTAGCTCCTGTTAGCCGTTAGCTGGAGCTGCCCGACCCTGAATGCGAGCCTTGTTGTCCTCGCTGGAGGTCGATCTTTATAAGATCTGAGCTCAACGTTCTCGCTCAGCGTGTTTGCAACATTTTAATCTGAAAGAGTGCGTGCAGCAATTTGCAGAAATGCAAATTCACTCAGTTGTTTTTATTTTTATTACGACAGATGTTGCAAAACCCAGCTCAATTTTCCTGATTTCATTTATTTTTACAGTCGCTGACGTGAAGCCAGGACGTTTAATCTCTGGAAGTCAAGGAGAAGAAGAGAGTGTTTGCCTCGTTAAAAACGTGCCTTAAAGAAAGTCAGGTTGAAAACACAATTCATTACCTTCCACTTTACAGCCTGGAAGAAAGCTTTTGGTTTTAGGCTGATGATGCAATAAAAGTTGCTTTTAATAAGCTCAGAGTGCTGCAAATGTTGCTCCTCTTCTTTTCTGTCCTGTGTTCATTCAAATAAAGAGCAAAAATATATTATATATATAGAAATTAATAAACAATATTTTGTGCATTTACGTAGATTCTACTGTCCTGTGCAGGAGGGGGGGGGGGGTGTTGAACCCCTGATGCCGACCTGAAAGGTCAGCATCAGCGTTCAGATGTTTGTTTAAAGTCACAGATTATTTTTGTTCTTTTCTCGCTCAAATTTTCCATCTGCATCTGAGAGAGAAGAATGTCACATGACATATGTCCTTACATGTTTTCTCTTTCTTTGGTACACATATTTACTTTTTTCCCTCTGCCACGGCATCTGAAGGCTGGAATGAGGTCCAGGACTCGGACCAGGACCTGGATGGAGAGCGGAGCTCGGCTTTCCCCGTGACTCATGTGGTGGAATCTCAGCCGTTGTTTTGCATCGTTAAAACCGGCTTCAGGACGAAGAGGGAGCTTCATGGTGCGTGGAGTGTGTCACTGTGTTGTGTTTGGCCTCAGAGGTCCTTCTGCAGAGTGGCGCTCATGTTGTGAATTACAGCGTTCCTCCGCCGGGTTTTTCTCTCCGTGCCGAACTGTCGAAGAACGTTAGTGTCCATTTTCTGCTTTGTGATTTAAAACCTGTTTGCCATTAATCACGTGACTCCAGAAAATGTTTAATATCGAGCAACAAGAAAGACAAAAAAGCATCTGGAAAAGGGACTTAAAGGGACAGTGCACGTAGGAGAGCTCGGCTCGGTTTGTCCGTTCTGGGCTTCCGTAGAAACATGGTGGACCGTGTCAACTTGTAGCTTCTCGCTAATAAAATGATGATTTTATTCCTTTACTATTGAGCCACAAACATGTGACACGCTGGCCCTAACTGGAGCTCTGATCCCAGGGGGGGAAGAACAAACTTTCACAAAAAAAACAACACAACATATTCCAACTACCAAAAATAGAATTTTAAAATCTGAAAAGGCTCCGCGGCGTTGGTGTTACAGAAGATGTGGATTATTAGTCAGAGTTCTGCTTCCTTTCAGGAACAAACGCTCTTTGCTTCAGAGACGATCTCCGTGTCCATCGAGAGGAACGACGATAACTTCTACCATCAGCTGACCTTCCACTGGTCCTGCAGCTGCACACACACACACACACACACAGGGATTCTCTGGTTCTCCAGGGGGCCGTTTAGAGGGTCACGCTTCTCCCGCTGAGGCCTCTGTCTGTTTCACATTTTACATGCACCCCCCCCCCCCCCCCCCACACACACACACACACATACATACAAAGAAACATGCATGTAAATGCTTACACTGCCTGTTTCACATTACAAACACGCATCCATGCAACACATTCATCCACTCATGTGGACACACACAGACACACACTGTCCCTGCCTGTTGGACATTAAAGTCCCTCCCAGAAGGCAGTTGTTTATGTCGATATAAACTATTGCTCTAATTACCTAATTACCCCATATGTACCCTCCAAAAACAATGTGTGAGGAATATTTTATGACTCATGCATATGCACCACGTGCGTGTGTGTGTGTGTGTGTGTGTGTGTGTGTGTGTGTGTGTGTGTGTGTGTGTGTGTGTGTGTGTGCGTGTGTCTGTGTGTGTGTGTGTGTGTCACCTGTCCATCAAAGATCACAAAGATCATTGCTTCATACATAGTAGTAGCTGGGGGGGGGGGGGGGTTTCAGTGGATGAAGACGTTTATATTTAAAGTGGTCTCATGGTGTCATGGTCTCAGTCTCCAAGTCTTCTTCAATGCAGCATGATGTTCATTTAGTGAATGATGGTCCATGTGGAGTCAAACAGACCATGGAGCAGGGGATGCTTTAGGGCGGGGCCTAATGCTGATTGACAGGATGTATTCGGCCTCTCTACGTCCATATTTGGTCACATCTTGTTCACAAAAAGCCAAGATGGCGGCCGTCCATGAACCCAGTGAGGACAAACACGCCTTCTGCCCCTGGCGCTGGTATTTCAAGGCGTACCTGTCCACCATTACTCATGCCGCGGGGGGGGGGGGGGCTCGTCCTCCTGTCAGGGACCGGGGGGGGGGGGGGGGGACACTCGATCCACCGGGGCTGGCCGGGGTCGGTCAGGGGTCAGAGGGACTCAAACGCTCCAGCCACGATGTCTCCTCACCGCGATGCAAACGAGCCCCAATCGGAGAGAAAATAAACTCCCTGCCGTAGGTGTGGAGTGAGGGAGGGGGGTCGCTTTCCAACCCCTCCCTGCATTGAGATAAATCACTCTCAGTGTGGGAAAATACACACACAGTACGTATAAACAGCTCCAACCAGGGACCCACAACCACACCGCGCACACACTAACACACACTCAGCCCTTAATGATGAATCTCTCCTCAAAGCTGAGGAGAAAGTTACTTTGCTTCAGTGGTTTAAATTAAAAAAACAAAACCTTTATTAACATGAAGAATACACTTAAAATAGTTTACTGAAAAGGAACTAATCTTCGCACAAACAAAGCGCACACACATGCAAAATGTGCTTAGTTAAAATCCCACTTGCACAGGAGAGAGAAGTACCGCACACACGTGTGCTCCCTCACACGCCTCCACAGACACACAACGGCTCCGGTTCCAGTGTCAGTGTCTCCTCCCTCGATGGCGTCCTGAGGGACAGAAGATGAGCGCGACAGAGAAGAAGAGGACGAGGACGAGGAGGGAGCCCAAAAAGACCAGCTGGGTGTCTGTGTGTGTGTGTGTGTGCGTGTGTGCGTGTGTGTGTGTGTGTGTGTGTGTGTGTCTGTGTGTGTGTGTGTGTGTGTGAGTGTGTGTGTGTGTGTGACCAGCAGGGGGCGACTCCTCAGGTCCAGTAGAAGTCCATGTATTCTCTCAGTAAACATTGTAAACATGGGTTTGTGTCGCTTATGGTTCATTGTGACTCATCAAAGTCGCCACACAACAGTCTACAAAGAGTCTGTTTTCTAATGAATGAACTTCACGGACTAAACCACCAACCACTCGTGTCCTGTTGGACCCGCCCACCTTTAGTCGTGTTGTTGGATATCATAAAGCTCTTAATTGGCTTTAAAGTCATGTGACTCGTGACTGAGCTGACTTCCTGCTTTGCTTGTGTGTGTGTGTGTGTGTGTGTGTGTGTGTGTGTTTATACGATACAGGTGTGTGTGTGTGTGTGTGTGTGTGTGTGTGTGTGTGTGTGTGTGTGTTTATACGATACAGGTGTGTGTGTGTGTGTGTGTGTGTGTGTTTATACGATACAGGTGTGTGTGTGTGTGTGTGTGTGTCTTCTCCATCATTGTGAGCAGCTGTGAGGGGCCCCGGTCTCTGGGTGGTCTCACACCTTCTCTCATAACTCATGAACCTTCTCCCCTGCTGGTCCTGAAGTGTGTTGGAGCTAACGCACTTTGGTGCCCCGCCCCCACCGACCCCTACCAACGTGAAATATGGACCATCTGCTCTCCTCGTGCACGCTGTTCTCAGTCGGGTCAAATCCTGGTTCTGAAAGTCTGGTTTAAAACTGGAATCACCTTTATTTTTGATTCCCGAAGTCGTTAAACAATTATCGTTAATCCCAGAGAGGACGTCACCAACACGACGTCACTGCTCCTTACTTTGTGTCTCGTTAAGTTCCACGATGCTCTTTAACTGTCCAGGAGGAGCAGGACTTTGTCTCTTTAATCATCTCATCTTTGTTGTTACAGCTACTTGTTGCCATGACGCGTGTAACCAGAGTTAAACAGAAGGTGCATGTTTATGGTTGTTAAAGTTTGTGTGTGCTTATTGTGTTCATGTGATTAAATGGGCGATACACATGCGTGTGTGTGTGTGTGTGCGTGTGTGTGTGTGTGTGTGTGTGCGTGTGTGTGTGTGAAAGGTCGCAGGTCTGCACTTAACAAAGTGGTTCATTGCCTCCTCCCAGCAGCACCTGCAGGTGTACAGAACAAACACACACAAACACACCTTGAGGAGTTAACTTGTGTGTGGAGACAGTTGACCTTTGACCCCCCCCCCCCTTCAGACATTTAAAGCATCTCTCATCAACGTCAACTCAAATGTACTTTTTTAAAAAGCTTTAAGATTAACGCTTATGAGAAATAAGAGAGGTCCATTAAACCAACAAAGACCAGATGATTGACTTTCTCAATTGGTTTGTGGACGGTGTGATGTCACTGTCGCCATCTTGGATTACAGGGAACAGGTGTTAAAGGGTTAAAGACAGGAGACGTCAGGAAGCCTCCATTGAAGGTTTCATCAAGATGTTTCTGCAGCCAGTCTGTTGTGAGCTTCATTAGGAGACCGTCTCTGTGCCTGGGCCCTTTGTGTCCATGAGGACACAACGAGGACACCATGTGAGGACACCATGAGGACATCATGAGGACATCATGAGGACACCATGTGACACAGACGCACAACTTGTCTGTGTGTGATGGCACGGTGCCCCCCTCCCATGTATATTTATCGTTATAATTAGCTTGTGTTTCACACATGGTTCAGGTGTGTGTGGGTGGGGGGGGAGAGGAGGGGGGGGCAGACTTTACAAGGCTACTTGATCTACTCCCTGGTCTGCCTCCCTTGATCTCTGCTCTGCTCAGGGCTCTAAATGATGATCAAACCAGAGTTCGGGGGGGGGGGGGGGCTTATCTGTGGGGAAGCAGATCCATCTGAGTCTCATTGGTGAAACATCCAAAACAAGCTGTCATCCTCGGGGGGTTTGTTTAGTGCTTCCGGGTGTTTCCCGTCGCCGTGGTGACGCTGGGCGCTGCGAGCTCGCCGATCGATGCGTGTCAGCTGCAGCGTGGGAGCAGAACCCATCGATCCTCCACCTGCTCGGACCACCTTGAACCCAGTGGGATCACACACACACACACGGGCCATCGGAGGGTCATCGGATCCGTGGCTGAGCCACCTGGGAGGAATGTGTGGAGGTGAGAGAGTGACTCCGCCCCCTCTGCAGCACACGAGAGGTTCTAAAAGGAGGAACACGTGCAAATAAGGAGATGCAGCCGATGACATGTTACACCTCAAAGTACATGAAGGTCTGTTTATTTGTCTAACAGACGATGGGGGGGTTAGAACGGCGTGCACATGAACTAACCCGCATGCCCCCCCCCCCCCCGGCCTGGCATGTGGACGAGGCTGTGGGAACGGGGTCACACCTGCGGGGGCTGGCAGGGTTTGATGAACGATGTTGCTTTAACCTCTGGAGTGCGTCACTCACCCTCCACCGAAGGGGGGCGGGGGCCTTTGGGGTGAGGGGGGGGGGGGGGGGGTGACTACACCACACATTGACAGAGCGGTCCCCTCTTCTCCAGGTCCAACCCGATAAGAGCGTCCAATAGGACAGATTAGTTCACACGTCCATTACGGCTTCACGAGGTTTAAACTCCTCTCTCTGCACATTCAGGACCCCCCCCGCCCCCCCACCCCCACCTCGTCACGCTGGGACCTCTGACCTCCTCTCTTATCAGAGGAGGTCGCACATCCCGCTTCTTGTTTGTCTTTCGGGGCCTGAAGCGATAACGTGAGGCGAGAGCAGCGGTCCTCACTGAAGCTGTCTCAGTGAGAAGAGTCCACGCAGACACACACACACACACACACACATGCACACACACACATGCATATACACACACACACACACACACACACACACACACACACACACACATGCACACACACACACATGCATATACACACACACACACACACACACATGCATACACACACACACATGCATATACACACACACACACACACACACATGCATACACACACACACAGACACACACACATGCACACACACACATACTGTACACACAGGACATTTGTTTTTCTCTGAGGTTCTTTCAGGGGGGGTCCATGAGGCACAACCTCAATGTGCCCCCCCCCCCCTCTCTGACTTGATGATGAAGAGTCGATGGGTCATCCTCTCCTCTCTGCTGCAGAGGATCAAGGCCAGACGGGAGGAGAAGGTTCAGCTGGGTGGAGCTGGACTGCCCCCCTGTGTCCGTTGGGGGAACTACGAGGTCTGACTGAAGACGTCCCGTCCAAGAGGGACCAGCTATATACACACACACACACACACACACACACACACACACACACACACACACACACACACACACACAACGAGGGTCGACATTCCTTTTGTAAATTTATGTCCAAACAGCTGTGGTCTCTTCCGCCTCGAAGACAACGCAGTTATGAGGGGGGGTCCAATCCGTTACACAGTGACTCCCTCTGTGTGTAATTGTGTGCATGTCCACCAGGACTCGGGGGGGGGGTTCTTTCCCTTCCCTTTGATGGCTTTACGGATCGGTCTAGAGGGGGGGGGGGGGGGCGTCGAGTTCACGTTGCAGCCATGTGGGGGGCTCAAAGCAGGGTCTGCAGTAATGGATGCGCTCTGAGTGACATCACCAAGAGGCTGCTGTGCACATGGGCCTGTGAGGGGGGGGGTCCCTGTTTAATACGGAGTCCCATTGGTGGAAACAGCAGGTGCAGCTTCCTCACTTCCTGGAGGGACGGGAACCCACAACCCTCCCGGTCTCCTTCCAGTCGGGGCGCTCGGTCTGAGCCTCTTTGTGCTGCTGCGGTGACCTGACTCCTCTCCACAGGGTACACGGGGAGGGGGGCGAGGGGGGGGGATCCATGGAAGGTCCACGAGGGGGAAAATCCATATTTTTTTAATATGCAGACAGGCCTTTAAAAGGTTAGAAACAACAACTCGGAAATAAGTAGTGTTTAAATATGGGGGGGGGGGGGCAGCTAAACAACATGTCACTTATTTGGACGACGCTAAAATTCCAGAGAGTTGTTTCCTGGGCCTGATTAGAGGGGGGGGGGGTGATCTCCAGAGGGAATTATAGCAGTGCGCCGTCTTTGGGTTTTGATGAGAGGAGCTCTGACACCGAGGGGGGGGGGGGGGGGCGCAGAGGCCTCTCTGCAATCAAAGGGTCACAAGTTCAAACAAATTGTTTCCATGACTTAAGGGACGCTGGTAGGATCCATAAGAGCTACTTCTCCTCCATATAAAGATGTATGAATGATTATAGAAAACAAAGGAAACATCAGGTTTGCAGAGTAGTTTTATGATGTTTAGTTTAAGTTTAAGTAAACACAAATACAGATTCATAGAATCGCTTTTAAGGACAAATTCCCATTCCTCATTCATCTGAAGGAAGAATCCAAAATATTGTATGAATACCCGATGAAGCGTTTCTCTGTGAAAACATTTGACAGAAGCTTGAGAGGATTTTCACCACATGGAAGTTTGTACATAAACGTTGACGCTCTGGTCGTAGATTATTCAAATCTGCAGGTCTGAAACACAAATGTTTTCACTGCGTCTCGGACACTGAAGTCGGTTCGTGGCCTCGAGAGCAGAAACATGTTTTGTTTTGTCCCCGAAAAAAAGAGGTTTAACAAAATATAAAAATGAATGTAAAAAGCAGAAAAATTGTTTTGCTTCAGCTCTGCTTGGGACGCTTGGACGGCGTCGCGCCCCCCGCCTTCTTCCTGGAGTCCCTCTGGTGCGGCTCGTAGAGCGCGCTCCGCAGGAAGCGGCCGGCGGCGCCCTTATCCAGACGGGCCGCCTTCTTCCTGTCCGTGATCTCCTTCACTTTGTTCATGTACGTCCTGATGCGCTCCTGGAGAACACAGGTCACCTTTACAGTAAACACCAGAATAAATCCTCCAGAACATTGTGATGCAGAGGAAACATACGCACCAATTCCTGTTTGATTGCATGTTCTCTGGGATTCACTCCGTGTGTGACCAGGTACACTGTAAACCACCAGGTAGGAAAACACGTCATTGAAAGAATGTTTGTATCTGTGCAGTCACTGAAACACAGACAAACGTTTTCTATTGTTGTGTGTGTGTGTGTGTGTATTTTTTGCCAATATATTCTCAAATAGAATTACATGTGCACAAACAAAATAAACCTGTTTGTGACCAGATACCCAAAGTTTACTTTCATACAAGAGAGAAGAGAGTCAATATAACACTACGCATGGCCACCTGACTTTAAGTTATAGTTACACAAATCCACAAATAACAGTATCACAGAGAAAGAGACTTACTCCAGAATAAAGAATTGAGGGTGTATGCAGACATCAGATCCAGCTTGGCTTGATCCAATGGGTCCAGCTGTCAATGAACCACATTCATTTAGAACCACTTTCACTAAATCATTACCACATTTTATAATTGAACAATCAGAGGTCAAATAAACTACGTGAAACCAAAGCATGTCATTATATGAAATAAACAGCCTAATATGTTGCCAATCTGCTTCTATCCAAAGCGACATGAAAGCAGGAGCCAACCTTCTGCAGCAGGTCGCTCCTGGGGACCGACATCAACTTGTCCAACATGGCTTTAACAGAAGACACCGACGAGTCGAAGCCTGTGAGCTGCTCCTCGATCTCATGGGGGAAATCCTCCGTTTTCATTTCCGCTGCCATTTTTTCTGTAAAGTAGTTTCACAATGCAGCGAAATACAAGCAAAGCTGTTAGCTAGGTAGCAAGTGCTAACGTTAGCTAGCACGCTGCTAACAGGACAACAGGCGGTCGTTTACCAGAAAAGAAGTGACACTGTATGTAAGTATCAAAAGCAGTTTAATGGAAACGGAATCAGACAGTATTTAACGTTGGAAATGTTTTACCCAAACACGGGGTTCTACCTTTTCGAACGCCACACGCTTGCGCCGACAGGAAGTGACGTCATTCTTCGTCGTCTTTTTCATTTAATGTCGATTGACGGAAAGATTTCGAGTGCATCGCCACAAGTTAATCTGCTGTGCGGACAAACAACACATAGTTTATCTAATCCCACAACAAGATTAATTAAATATAATGAATCAACAATACAAAAGAATATTAATAAATAAGAAATCTGAAAGGAAGTGACGTCAAAAGCAACACCGTTTTCTTCTTCTTCTTCCGCACTTTACTGCCACCTTCCGTTTGGAGGAGCAAATACGCAAAATAACCATCTATTCATAGCACGTGTTTGTGGTTTAATTAAAAAAATATCAACTACCAGTTTGTTCCGGTGTGACTTGTTTTGTAGTTTCTCCTCAGAGATGATGCGCTTTAAACATTAACGGTAGGAACTAGCATTGCTCCCGTAACGTTCTATGTGGAGATGTTCTCCATGGAGCCAAATCCAAGTCAAAAGGTTTGTTCATTTGAAAAAAAACGTGAACCTTAAAGTTTATGTTTTGTTGTTGAACATTGAAAAATACAACACTGTATTCAAAATAAAAATAATTGGACAAAAAATATTTTCGGGCTGAATATAGTTTTGTACGGTGGCCGAGAAGGTTCAGACAAATACAAAAGCAACAACACAACCGCAAACGCCACAACGCAACACGAACGCCGCAACGCAACGCGAAAGCGAAAACGGAAGTAGCTGCCCACGGGAGCGAGCGTATTTTGGAGGAACGCCCACGGGAGCGAGCGTATTTTGGAGGAACGGAGATGGAGGATGCCAGATCGTTTAAGAAGTAAGTGAAACATGATTCCTTACTTTAACTGTAGCCGCAAGGAATCATGTTTCACTTACTTCTTAAACGATCTGGCATCTTCCAGCTCCGGTGTTACGTGCCGACTGGTTTTTGAACCTACTGGTTTGGCTACGCGTGCGTGTTTGTTTTGCCCCGACAGAGGCAGATGTTGTCTGCCTCGGTCACCTGATCCGTCACACAGTCGCAAACATATTGCTGAAAATGTTCAAAATGCATCCCATATCCAATGCAGCGGTTATGATTGTATAAGTGAGCACTACATCACTGCTACGTATAAAGAAATAAATAAAAGAACATACGTTTATTAAAAGATCGCCACAACCTGGATTCGAACTCGCAGTCGAGCAAAATAGCAAAACTTTATAAGACGGCGGCGCTACGCCGTCGGCCAACCGAGCTGTCAAATGCCGCTACTGATTTCACTACTTATCATGAAATTGCAAATCGTCAGTGGCAAGAACATCTTTTGGTTCAGGGTGAGCCAAGACAACTGGTTTTTGGTGGCGTAGCGTGAAATACATAGTTCTGTCAGGTTTTCTAGCACATTGCCCAAGTAGGATTACTCTCTTAATAACATCTAAACGCGTAGCCAAACCAGTAGGTTCAAAAACCCAGTCGGCACGTAACAACGGAGCTGGAAGATGCCAGATTGTTTAAGAAGTAAGTGAAACATGATTCCTTGCGGCTACAGTTAAAGTAAGGAATCATGTTTCACTTACTTCTTAAACGATCTGGCATCCTCCAGCTCCGTTCCTCCAAAATACGCTCGCTCCCGTGGGCAGCTACTTCCGTTTTCGCTTTCGCGTTGCGTTGCGGCGTTCGTGTTGCGTTGTGGCATTTGCGGTTGTGATGTGGCTTTTGTATTTTCGTGTTGCGGCGTTCGTGTTGTGTTGTGGCATTTGCAGTTGTGATGTGCCTTTTGTATTTTGTGTTGTGGCGTTCGTGTTGCGTTGTGGCATTTGCGGTTGTGTTGTTGCTTTTGTATTTGTCTGAACCTTCTCGGCCACCGTAGTTTTGACTCAGTTTTATTATCTTTTTGAATTAAATATTTTTTTCATTTTTTACTTGTATTTATTTTTTGATATTCACAGATTCAAAACTTTTTTTGCGTTTGGATCTTTTTTTTCACATTCAGGCTTTTGGACCTGATGTGGCGCAGGGGGCGGGGCACCATTACTCTGAAGGTGGGGTTGAAGAGGGTGGAGGTGGTGGCGCAGGACGGCACCTTAAAGAAGTCCCTCACTGTACTACACCTAACAATAAAGACCAGAATGTTGACTAAAAGTCCACTCGGTCATTTGGAGATGGAGACTAAACACACGTCTTACATCAGTAGAGAAAGTCTGTATTTAAACATATCACTTTATTTGAAGTATTGGTTTATCTACATGCACGTTACACGACATCAAGATGTGATCAGCGATCTCTTGTAGAACTTCTGCAGGAGGTTTTGGTAATGATGGTTTCGTTTGCTCCTCATGGAGCCAACACCAACGTCTCTGTGTGGATGCAAATCATCTCGGTGACACATGCAAATGTCCCCAGGGGACGCGCTGCAGTCGGAGGAAGGCCGGTCTCCTCTGCGCAGCGTCCTGGAGGAGCAGCACTACGCCGCGGCGATGCACGGCCTCCAGACGAAGGTAGTCAGAGGTTCTAATTCTGATGGAAGCGAAAGCTTCACTCCGTGACGCCTTCCCGTCTCCTTCTCCCGGGTCCGTCTCCAAGCCGACAGAGACGGGGACGAGCTGAGTGAGGCGGGACGACGTCCTGCAGCCTCCACGGTCTCCTCGGCTCGCTCACGGCGGAGCAGCAGCTCAGGGAGCAGGGACCGTCCACACGCTCCACATCTGGCTCTCCAGGGAGTCCTGCAGGGTCACAGGGCCTCAAGTGGATCTCACTTCACCCGCTCCAACCAGAGAGGAAGAGTAAAGGGACCCTTTGACCCTTTACAACATGTTACAGAAATGATCCTACAGCAGAGCATCAGATCAGACTGTGAGGGGAGAGCCCCCGGCCCAGCTGAGCAGTGAGTCCTGTCCCATCGAGTTATTTAGGGGAACCACCCGCTTTCTGTGAGCTCAGGACAGACTTGGTGGCAGGACCGGCAGGAGGCCGAAAACCGGAGCGCTGCCAGGCAGCCGGCCCCCCAGCCGGCAGCAGGGAAGGGCCCCTCTGACGCCAGAGGAGCCTCCGGTCGAGGGTGGGGGGCTGCGGCGGCTGGGGCCAAAGCCCCCTGGTGACTGTGTCAGAGAGTCGATGTCGCTGTGTGATCCACTTCCTGCCTCACGCCGTGCGTGCTGCGTCCTGCAGGGGGCGCACAGGAGCAGCAGACAGGCCTGAGAGATCAGCTCAACCTTCCAGGGGGGGGGGGTCCAGACAGGGCCTCTGTCCCGGGGGAGCCAGCGGCGGGTGAGGAGGGACCAAAGCATTGAGAGCTTCACTCATGGGGGGGGGGGGGGGGGCAACAGAGGAGACATGCAATCACCGTAGTGTGTATTGCATCATGGCAGCTCGTCGCTTCCTTTACACCAGTTCACACATTAAACGGATGATATTCAACATTCTTTGTGTCATTGAGGCTTAAACAAAAACATTCATCGAGAACAATAAAAAACATGTTTTGTCCAAATGCACTTTAATAAAAAACATTTAAAAAGTCTACAGGAGCTCAACAAAAAGAAATGAAATCTTCAGTCTCATTTCTTCTTTAATAATATGATGAATCATTTTGATACAGGCAACGTTCCTGTAACTCAGCAATGTGCCTTTTTCAGGGACAGCACTTAAAAGAAGAAATGAGAAAACACCAACGAAGGATCACCAAGTTCTTTTCCAGGTTCTTTTTTGACCCGGCAGACCTGCAGCAGGACTTCAGGCCGCGTGCAGCTTGGTGACGATGAGCACGCGCACCGACTGGTCGAAGCCCGAGCACACGCACAGGCCCCGCTTGTCGGGGCTCCAGTCCAGGCTGGCGATGGGCTGCGTGGACAGGGTGGCGTTCTGCAGCAGGTTGACGGAGCCGGCCACGCCCACCTCCGCCTCGTCAGAGTCCTTCTTGCTCCTCTGGGCGGGATACTCGCTGTGAGACCACGTGGGCATTAGTTTATGGTCAAAGTTGAGTCTTAAGCAGAGCGTTCATGGAGTAATGACTCACTATTTCCATAGATGCAGGTTGCCGGCCCCCCCCGTAGTCATGAAGATGTCTCTGTTCTGAGGCAGATGCTTCACCTGCCAGATGGTCGACTTGTGAGCCTGAAACAAAGAGGAGGAGTCATGCAGATGATGGCTCTCTAAACACCTGAGCCGAGCTCCAGGTTAGGTTTCCCCCCCCCCCCGGTCACCTACCTTTTCGGAGACGGAGGCGAAGCCCTTGGTGGGGTGCTGCGTCCGCATGTCAAAGACGTGGAACTTCCCCTCCAGCGACGTGGCGACCAGCTTGTTCATGTTGATGTCTTTCCTGTCGAACTCCACACAGCACACCTGCTCAGAGAGAACAAGAGTCACTCTGTGGGCATGGGGTCGTCTCTGTGACTCCTGGTGACCCCTGGTGACCCTTGGTGACCCCTGGCTGAGTCACCAGCCTCACGTCTCAGGAGGGTTTCCCTCACCCCGTTTTTAATGTTGGTCTCCCAGCGGACGGACATATTCCGCAGGTCAAAGAGTTTGATGTCCCCGTTGTCGTAGCCAGCGCATACGCAGCGGTCCTGGTCGTTGAAGGCGTGGCCTGTGACAGGAGGGTCAAAGGTTGAGGGACAGTTTCCCCAAAAAATAATGCCGTTATCGAAAAGCAATTCTAAATAATACGCCACTCACCAAATGCAACAGTCCAGCAGTCCCTCCTGGTCTCTCCCTCCGCGGGCTCCATGTTGGCGACGGGCGAATCCTTCTGTCTGGGGTCCCACACTTTGACTGTCCCTGTAACACAGACAGAGGGGGGGGGGTCCACACACAGCTCACGTCTCTGTGGACACGTCTTAAACCGGAGCCCGTTAAGGCCTGCTCGCCGCTCTCACCGTCCCGGCTCCCGGTGACGATCTCGGGGGCGCCGTCGCCGACCCCCAAGCCGCCGACCCCGTCGATGCAGTTCACGATCTCCTTGTGGGCCTTCACGCTGTACACGGACACGTCCGGCGTCTCCAGGTTCCTGAGGACAACGCGGGGGGCGAGAGGACGTCAGCAGGAGAGATTCCACCCTCTCGCTCCACCAGCAACGCACATGAGAAGGAAATACCATGTATTGAGATTCCCCTCAAAGTCCCCGGTTGCTATGTGTCTTTGCTGCAGCGACGTGGCCCCGAAGGTTCCACACTTTATGGGTTTAGGTTTCTCCACCTGAAACGATGCAACAACAACTGAGACAAGTCTATTTAAGTGTATGTGAATAACAGTGGCAGCACAATCCGTAACAACATCTGTGTTCATGTGTATACAAACGTTGATTTTATTTGTTGAAGGTCACTGGCGCTTCTTCACGTTGCTCGTTGCTATGGAAACACTAAACTAGAAAGAGCGGTGCAGCCCCGAGCTAAGCTAAGCTAACGAGAGCTGAGCCAGGAGTTTGGAGGATGTTCTCCTGAGACGTCTTTACCTCCTTGATGAGACGAGCCTCTCCGTGCTCCACCTCGTAGATCTGCATCACCCCGGTTCCTCTGGCGAAGTTTCCCAGGCAGACGAACTTCGCGCTGCACGGGATCCATTTGCTGTCAAACACCGTGTAGTTCAAACTCTTCTGAATGTGCGCGATAATCTGCGGCTTCGCGAGCGGCGACGACATCTTTGCTGTTTGGGAGGCAACAGTGATACTATTTTATATTGTTCTGGTAAAGGTTTCCAGAAACCTCTCCTTCAGCGAACTTAACTGACAACACAAACGGGCCCTTTCTCCTCCAGCTGAGCTGAAGGCAAAGCTGTTCAAAGATGTGCCTGAATAAATATAAATTATTCAAGCATAATTATCATGTATAGAGACACAAACATAATACATTTGGGTGTTTAATTAATCAAAACCCACATGTATAGTATCCAAATATATTATATGCATAAATAACAATAAACTTTAAATAGTGATTCTAGTCGGGCGTTGATGACGTCGCTGTTGGGTCCTTCTCGGCGCACGAGGACACCCGCATGCCTCCGTAGCCCTCGGTCCGCCGCACGTTTCGCCATTCCCTCTGCCCCTTACACCAGTTACCGGCGATGGACACCGATAATACCACCCTCCCGGGGGCTGCCGCTGCCACGGACGGACCGGAGGACGCGGCGTCCTTCACGACGGTTAAATCTAAAAAGAGCCAGAAGCGGAAGCGCGAGGCGGACGGAGCGGGCATGGAGACCGAGGGGCCCGGGGCCAGCAAGCGGCCGCAGTTCCCCGCGATATCCAGCGACAAATTAAGGGTCAGTACTCTCTTTGTGTACTTATACTCTGTGCGGTGAAATACTTATAACGTTTATATAACTTTAAGTGATTGTTATTCGGCTCCGAAGAAGCTAGCAGCTATACATAGCGTGTATGCTGTGGTCACGTGACTGCCGTAAATAAAGCAGCTGTTGGACTGGCCTCCTTTAATGAAAGAATCTAAAGTATCAACAACAAAATGTACTACGTATTTACAGTAAATAGTTCCGTGCCAATAATTTAAATGATGTTTATGGATCCATATTGCTGCTGCAATAACAGACACATTACCTGTTGATGAAGAACTGTCCTAACAAAGTTATTATATACAATATGTACCACTGAAGTGAAGTAGAAGTATACAGTAAATAGCACATTTCTTTTATCATGTTTAGTTTATTTTTACCTCACGTCAGACACAGAAACTCTGTGGAAAACCAATTGGATCAACTCATGAAATGAAATATCTACTCATCTAAGCCTGCATCACATGGTTATTCTGTACCCCTCTCTCACTGCTGACTCTGTGTCTCATGTTGTGTTTTCAGGGGCCCGATGAGATGCGTAAAGTCTCCGTCCCGGCTCACAGGTACACGCCGCTGAAGGAGAACTGGCTGAAGATCTTCACCCCCATCGTGGAGAACCTACAGCTCCAAGTTCGGTTCAACCTGAAGACGAGGAACGTGGAGATAAAAGTACGTCGTGGCCTCGTTGACTTCGAGCCTCTTAATGTTAAAGCAGAGTGTAACGTTTCTTCTTCTTCCTTTTAAAGACGTGCAAAGAAACGCAGGACATCGGATCGCTCACGAAAGCGACGGACTTTGTCAAAGCGTTTGTACTCGGCTTCCAGGTGGAAGTAAGTGGACTCTTAAAGCTTCTGGCTTTTTAACCCTTTCCATTTCTGTACGAGCCCCCCACACCGCTACGGGGGGGGGGGCAGCATGATGGAGTTAATGTTATAACTAAGAGCAGTTTGTTCTTAAGTCTTATGTGAAACACGACATTGGTTACCAACACCACGTGACTTAAGCAACTAAAATGTGATGTTATACATTATATTATAACATATCGGTAGATATTCAAGTGAATTCTATTACTTAACGTTACATTTAAAAGTGATATATACTTTGATTGACCTTTGAACCCGGCTCTTCCTCTCCTCCAGGACGCCCTCGCCCTCATCAGACTAGACGACCTTTTCCTGGAGAGCTTTGACGTCACAGACGGTAAGACGGAGGCTCTGCGGGGGGGGGCGGGGTGTTTGTGTGTTTAATTGTTTTCTCTTGTTGCCGTGGCGACAGTGAAACCCCTGAAGGGAGACCACCTGTCCAGAGCCATCGGCAGGATAGCAGGGAAAGGAGGAAAGACCAAGTTCACCATAGAAAACGTCACAAAGACTCGCATCGTGCTCGCGGAGACGTGAGTCCATCGCCATGGTTACCAATTCATATTCGCTATTTTCATTAAGCTCCTGGATCATCGTCGCCATTTCAAACTTGTTTACATTTAGAAACTTAACAAAATGTACTCTTAGTATATTTAGGATGTGTTTTCTCGTCCTCTGAGCAGAAAGGTTCACATTCTCGGATCCTTCCAGAACATCAAGATGGCCCGGACGGCCATTTGCAACCTGATATTAGGTGAGGAGGATGTGATGTTTTTAGATTTGAGGGATGGGAACAAAGCTCTGAATCCACATGACGTGACCTTTGAACCCCTCTTTTGCCCCCGACAGGAAGTCCACCTTCAAAGGTCTACGGTAACATCAGGGTGGTGGCCAGCCGGACCGCCGAGAGGTTCTGAGGGCCGATTGGCCCACGTGTCCAATGCCCCCCCCCCCATCAGCTGACTGACACCTCGGCTTCCTGCTACGCGGATGGATTCAGTGACCTCAAAGCTTACGTTTGTGTAAATAAATTATTTCAGTCAACAGGTGACTTTTTCTATGATTATTTATTAAATTGTTCACGTTTGGATCGGTTGGTGAAAACTAAAAAAAATGTACTTCCAACGTCCTTAAAGTTTAAATTGTATTTGATTTAAAGAATCAAGTTTCCAACATTCCCAAAGCACAAGATGCAGAAAAACAACTTGACGGACTCAAAGATCCTTTTGAGAAAAATAAAACAAAAAGCACGAAAACTACAGAGGGACAAAACTACACTCGACAAAAACATGAAGCGGTCCACAGAGGTTAGAAGCTTCTCACTGAGCGGGTTACAAAATGTAAGAATAGTTCTTAGTATGTGTACATTTGGACACAACAGTGTTGTACACTGTTAAAAGATTTTATATGTTAACATCCCTGTGCGGGTGTAATAGTTTATTTAAATAAAATGAATCCGTTTTCATGTTGAGCCTCGCAGACACAACCCTTCAAAATAAAAGCTTTCCTAAAGCTGTTTACAGCAGAAAGTTTTATTTTTATAAGCGATGAGATATTATTTTAATTGGGTGATTGGAGGAAATGAACACAATCACTTTCCTACGGAGGACTAAAGTCACATTTTAATGACATTGATTACATGCGGCCACCCATTGATTTATAAATAAAAGGCAGCCAGAGGAAATGAAAGATCATCTCAGAAGATATGAGCTCCTTCACAAGTGTGAATGAAGAAATGAACTGAGATGTTAAACCTTCTACTGGTCACGTGGTTGTTGTTCCATCATCACACAAAGCAGAGATAGACTTTTGAATTCTTTATAAAAGACAAGAACAAAATAAATGTCGAGAAAGAGCGAGAGAAGTTCAGCTGGAGGCTTTGAAGGACATCTGGAGCAGATGTCCAGGGAGGGTGGAGAAAAAAGATGGATGGGTGAGCGATGGGGGGGGAAGGAGGCTCACACGTCCACCACCATCTTTTTGTGTATGTCCAGACCCCCGACCACCTGGGGGAGGAGTCACAAACAGCCATTAATCCAAGTTGTCTTCTTCTGGGCTACAAGCACTAAACACTTGATGTTCCAAGACCAACATAAAGCACCTTTTCAAATGTCTGGATGAAGACATTCATACACAACGAGTTTAAAGGGTTGAGAACAAACACTCAATGAAACAAACTGGACCCAACGTTTCCCAGGATGCATCTCATCCCGCAACCCTGTGCTCCACCCCCCATAAAGGGTGGAGGAGGACTCACGTAGCAGAACTCGTGGAAGGACACGCGTCCGTCCCCGTCCCGGTCCGCGTTGATGATCGTCTTGTCCACGATCTGCTGCAGCTGCGTGTCCTTCAGGTTGTTGCCCACCATCATCTTCAGCACCTGGAAGAGCTCGCCGTTGGAGATGTAGCCGTCCTTGTCCATGTCGTAGATCCGGAAGGCGACTGTGAGGGGGGACATGGGGGGGGGGGGGGGGGGGGTCAGTCTCGGGGGCAGCAGGACGGTGTAACGTGTGAAGATCTACTCACAGCGGAGCTTCTGCTCTTTGTCCCCTTTGACGCTGAACTGAGAGACGCCCTCGATGAACTCTGGAGAGGAGACACGTTTATATGTGTATATGTACACACACACACACACACACACACACACACACCTTTAAAGTCCACCTCTCCGTTCCCGTCCGTGTCGAATATCTCGATGACCCTCTGGACCAGCGGGTTCTGCTGCAGCTCGGGCAGCGACATGAACTCCTCCACGCTGAGCGAGCCCGAGTTGTCCAGGTCCAGCTTCTTGAACCTCTTTCCAAGCCGCTTGATCTCATCGGGATCGACTGGACGGGGACACAGAGGGGGGGGGGGGGGGGGGGGGGGGGGGGTTTGTCGCTCGCATCTCATACATTTTCTATTCTGTTGTTCCTCCTGCAAACGTTTGAGACCTCAGTGCTCGTGGAGCTGATGATGTGTTTCAGGAGCTCATGGAGGTCAGAGTTCAATCACAGAGGATGATTGGTTTATTTCCTGTACGACGAAGCATCGGCGCCTCACTGCAGACTCGTATTGGGCTGCGAGAGGAAGAAGACCAGTGAGGAACAGATGTGCCCTCACAGCTCTGCTTGATTCCTTCCCTCAACAGGAGATCATGGTCTCAAGCTTCAGTGCAGCGTGATGTTCATCCTGCGTCTCCCATCACATCCATTCGTGTTACATCAACAATAATTGTTGGAATCTCATTTATTTGTTTATTATCCGAGAGGCTCCTCACTGTGAAATATGCTAATGAGCCTTTCTGAGGGAGACCCGCTGTAACTGTGAGATGATCCACACACACACACACACCTACCTCTGTAGGCACCTTCCACTGTGTTACTAGGCAACTGGAACACGTTAGTCCCCCAAAGTAGCCCACACAGACACAGACACACACTGAGGTGTATGCAAACACATGCATATGTAGATGTTTCCAGCTTGGAGCTCGCAGAATTCAAATGAATACATTTTGCATCTCTCTCTCTTTACAGTCGAATGAGGGTTCGTGTCACATAGAGGCCTTTAATTATCAGGCAGAATATGTATTATATAATATTACAAAGCGAGGGGCTTTTTTTATATCTGAATCTTTCAGTAGCTCAAAATACAATTTGAATATCACCATTTAAATATATAAAGGTGTCTTCTAAATAACATTAAGTGAGGTAGAATTCTTCATTTAACTAGGTGTAATTTCTTCTTCATGATAGCAAAGTAAATATATCTAAAGAATACTTAAATTCAACACCAGCATGAAACAAAGGAGAATTTTTTAAGATAAAGATTATTAAATTAACTGATTTTCTTCTGTCTTCTGAAGGAGGAATCAGCATCATCGCTGTTTCTTAGATCTGAGCAGTTGGCCAGCTAGTTAGCTTGTTAGCTCGTTAGCAATTTCTTCTCTGGAGAAGAATAGTTAGCTAGTTAGCTTGTTAGCTCGTTAGCAAGTTCTTCTCTGGAGAAGAATAGTTAGCTAGTTAGCTCGTTCTTCTTGAGAAGAACTTGTTTTCTCAAACCTGCGTAGCATTGACGAACGGGGAAAAAAGAAAGACAGCCAAGTAGCCGGCTGTCTGCTAGTTAGCCATCTGGCTAGTGTGCCATTTTTACATGTGTTACATTTACTCTGCGTGTCTTCGCTGCATAATGTTACTACGCCATGAAACCTCTTGGTTTACACTTAGTTTAGCCCACCGAGCTACTTCAACGTACGCATTCAAAATGGCCGCCGCTCCTATCCCATGCTGCTGCTCATATTCTGTTGCTAGGGTAACAGCACTCCAAAGTGCACCAGCTAGCGAGTCTGTGACCAACGCTTTGTTAGCGATAGGAACATGCAGCGGGAATAATAATGGTCAAATGTTGTCTGATAATCTGCAGTGTTGGAGTTACTGTGATGGGACTGATGATGAGGTACAGCTCGCCGCCTGGAGCGGTGCTTATTCATAGCACCATTCCCCGCCCCCAGGGGCCCCCGCCCACAGGGAAACCCCTGGCAACCAGGAACTCCGCCGCATCCACTCATTTCTGGCCGGCTGCAGCCCGACCGGCCTGAGTGACATCTTCAGAACATGAAACACATGATAGAAGATCAAACAAAAAAACCTTCTGTCATTCAAAATACTTACAATGTGAGCACATCTCCAGAGGGAAACTGGCTTCATTCCCCTGAAGAGAGAGAGAGGGAGAGAAAGAGAGTCACTTCATTTACTGACTGACGCCCCCCCCCCCCCCCCCCCCAAACCACGTCAACATTCCACCGGTTCCGCCACGTTTCAAGCTCCTCGGGTCAGTGGCCTTAACCGGATCCAACCAGACCAGAAACCCAGGTTTACAATGTTTACAGAGGGAATAAATCAAGAGAGAAGTAGAGTCATAATAATCCTCAGACACGCTACTACACGCGTGTCCCCGGCTACGTCATCTCCCGGCTCACCGCCTCCTCAGAGAGGTGGAGGTGTTCTGAGAGCAGCGAGGAGGTGGAGGAGGTCACGGGGGATTAGCCGGCAGAGCGACTTGGCATTCAGAGCGTGGACATGTGCGCGGTGGCGAACGGTCCTCAGGACTGAAGGGACAAGAGAGACTTATTTCATGGTCCAACGAAAAACACGTGACTCATCAACACACTTCGTTCATTATGTGGACTTCACTTGTGATGCTCCTCAGGTACGCGGGTAGGACTCTCTAAGGCCACCTTGGGTGGTTCTGGGTAATCAGCCAAGCTGCTGCGTCTGTACCGAGTGTCCCTCCGTCTCGCTGCTTCAAGCTAACGTTAGCCACCTAGCTAACTAGCCAGCGCGTGGTGCCGGGTCGTCCCGGGTCGTGTCTGTGTAATCTGGTTAGCGGGTCGGCGGCGGCCTGAAGCACAAATGCATTTGTCAGTTTGTTGGCAACATGAACTAATCATGTGTTGAGTGAAATAAGGTTTTAAAAAGCCGCCCTCAATAATTAACGACTATGACACAAGAGAACATTTTGATGGGTTTCAACCTGTTCCAAAATGTTTGTTTCCAGACCTGGACACACTAATCCTTTATTAATGTAATCTCACCATGAAGGTGAATATTTAGGCAGCCGGACAGAATGTCAGGGTGTGGTTTGGGTGTCGAGTCGCTGCAGGTGAGGAGACTCACAGCAAAGCACATCTGACGGTGAGGATTATGGGTTTACTGACGGAGGCCTGCTTTAGGTCGCCCGGGGTCAGGAGTAACTTCTGAGTAAACCTCTTCATACACCTCCCTTTGAGCTGCACCTTCACATACTAATGGAGCGAATCACACGTGATGATTGGGGGAAGAAAGCGGCTCCCGCAGAGAGGAACCGTGAAGCTCGTGTTGGCTAATCAATAATTCACATTTCATTTAGAAACAATTAGTCCTCGGCACACAAAACATGTTCTGCATAACAAGGAGGAGACCCAAACAGGAGCAAATAATCAACGTATTCTGATGCAGATTAATGAGAGATCCTTTCATCATAACCCGCTCACAATATTTTTACTCAAGGTTTGTATCAAAGAATAATTTATGAAGGATTGGACACTTGTTGATGGAATAGTTTGTGTTTTTGTAAATGCTCAGACAAAAATCTAAATGTTAGTAGACCCATCCAGCTTATTATTAAGTGAGTTGACTTGTTGTGAGGTGTAAAAGTGTCTAATCTGTTCAGGGATCTCCACTTCATGGAATAAACAAGTTCAAGTTCATGATAGGTCCAACTCTGTGAAAATGGGTCCACGACTGATTTAGGAGTCAAATGCTTAAATAGTAAAATAATGATAAAAATCTGACTGCTGGAATTGGGAAATCCTCTCAAACGTTTGTATCCCTGATGCTACGTAAACTGGGCTTAAATCTTTTCATGCATTAAATTAGCGGTGATGCAGGAACCCATCCTGGAGACAGAACATAAGAAATTCAAAAAGTCCCTAGATGAGACCTAATATTTTTTTACCTTTCTTTTCAAAATATTTTTAGACATTATTTTTTTAATATCTGAGATAACAACCTAATATTCTTGGCCTTTTTATCCATGACATTTTTGATCCAAGTTATCAACTTTTTCAAAACACTTTTAGTATTTTTTCAAAAAGAAATTCGACCGAATATCAAATTTCTTTTTTGACTAGTACCTAATATTTTTTTCTTCATTTTCTCTTGACTTTTTTTTTCTTAAAAAAAAAAAAAACAATATTTGTTTGGCTTTTTTTTCTAGAAACCTTTTCTTGACTGAACATATTTTCCTTTTTTCCTTCCATGAAATTTTTCGACCAAAGATCTTTTGCCTTTCTGGCAAAAACATTTTTTACGTAATATTTCTTTACTTTTCTCAAATCATTTTTTGATCTTTTTTTTACTTGTTCAATTATTTTTGACCAAATTTGTTTCTCTATTTTTCAAAATATTGACTCGTTATTTTTTTAACCTTTTGTTCACATTTTTCTGACCTGAAATATTTTTCAAAAAATGTGAGGTCTCGTAATTGTATTTGTTCTTAATACAAATTTGACAAGAAAAACATATTTTCACTTTTCTTTCAATACATTTTTTGACCTGATATATTTTCATCCCAAGACTAATTTTAATTGATGATATTTTGAAATCATTTTATGACCTGGTACTTTTTTTTAGAGCTGAAACTTTTTACTTTTTTCAGCACAGAGCGCGAGACACTGCGTGAGAGGAGTCCACTTTTCTCTTTTATTTGTCTTGATTTGGAATCAAGCAACAGCTGAGCAGTAAACGAGGCGACGCGGGGGGGTGCAGGGGGGGGGGAGACGCGGGGCCGACCCACGTCCGAGTCTACCGGGGAGGAATCTCAGAAAGACCGCTTACCATCTCGAAGGTCGGATGAAATCCTGGAGGCGACGGGAGCAGAAAAGAAGTCCAACACGAGAGGGGTGGCTCGAGGTGGGGGGGGGGGGGGGGGGGCAGAGCGGTAGCGAGAAGTTCACCAAATATATACGCGTGCGTGTGCGCGCGTGGTTGTCTCCGAGTGCTCGTCCTGGCTTTATACCCGGCTCCGGGATCTTCTGCTGTGGAGGAGGAGGAAGCTCGCTTTGACAAGCAGGGGGTGTTGGGAGGGGCGGACTCGCTCTACTGCACATCCGGGAACTACAAGCTTGTGTTCACCTCCTGGCTCGATCTGTGGTTTCGGCTCCCTCTGCTGGAGGTGTGGGTGGACTACAGGTGAGCTGCATGACGTCACTACAGAAGCTCCAAGCCATTGGAGCGCGAAACACCTGCAGGTGCTCACCTGCGTTCGTGAATCCTCAAACCACGTCTTCTGCGTGTGACGTCACGGCCACCTCATTTTACTCTGCAGGAACGTGTCACAGGTGTTTTTCTCCAGTAACGTTTGTGTTTCTCTTCTTTGTTGTTTCATGTTTTTCACATCAAACATTTCATAGTTTACAGTCGGCTTGGAATAAAAAAGTTGAATGAAGACATTCTGTCACCAAAAATATTTTCCATTTTTACTTTTAATAACATTATAAACATAGAAACAGTAAAATAGGTCAGGATCACATTTTATTGCCTATGTCGAGTATTATATGCCACATACAATGTATTATATGCCAGATTGTTGCTACGCACGTTAATATGAAAACATTTCAAGTTGTCCACTGTACAAAACACTGTAAAGGTTACCAAAAACGATTTGAAGAATATTCCAAATGTCTTATTTTAACACGATTCCTATTCATGGCTGTCCTTAGAGGAAGAGGTAGAGGGAGAAAACAAGGAGCCCGACTTCACCACAAAACCCCTACAATATAAAAGTACAGCATTTAAACGGTATTCTACGGAGCTTCAGACACACAACGAGCTACTGATGTTGTTCACTTGCAGCGTTTCATTAGTTACTGCAGTTGTGACAGAAAATTCCCGTATTCTTGTGAAGATTGTGTGTCGTTTTTTGGCCGCGTTGCTGCAAATATGGTGCACGTTGTTAACATGGAATGAGTTTCTTCACACGTAGCTTCAGTGCACATAAACACACCGTTAGCACACACACACACACACACACACACACACGACTCTACACACCACGTTGATCATCACATGACGCCAGCTAAAAACAACATTTAACCTGTGAGTCTTTGAACGCAACATTTAAACCAGAGGTTGATGACAAATTCCACATTTTTCATTTTAAGGCGAATCATTTTTAGAGTTCGGTTCTTCACGCCTTCCTTCAGAGTAGTGGGACATATACCATTTATTTTACTACCTTTATCTGTAGATTTCTCCTAAAGTTGTCGTTACATACTGCCTCATGTGCATAGTTAAAAATAATGTTAATGTTGATCATCACCTGAGGAATCTTCATAAACGCTTTAGTTTGAGCACCATAAACAAACCTCTGAGGTTCTCTAACGCGGCGCCCGAGGACCCAGTTCGGCTTCTCATCTTTCCTTCCTTTACTTTTTCAAACAGAATATCTGACGTGGGTTAGCGATGGATCTGCCTCCTCGTAGCCACGTTACCATGACGACCAGAGCGGTCACACGAACATCTCCTTGTTGACCCACATGAGCGTGCGCGTGTCGTTGGGTTTGCACTCGTACTCGATGCTGTTGAAGCTGTTGCCCCACTGGCAGTGGTCCCTCTTGTTGTAGTTGTAGTACTTCACCTGCCACACCGCCTCAAAGAGCCCCGCCTCCGCGAACTGGAGCAGGAAGTGGAGAGAGGGGGGGGGGGGGCACGTGTGAGATGACGTGACTGGGAAATACTGAGCGGACAGATGGGACACACACACACACACACACACACACACACACACACACACACACACACACACACACACATAACATATGGCTACTACACACGTCTAATAGTATAAAATGGTACACTTTGAACCAGATGGAATAAGCATTTTTATTGAATGCCACACACTTTAAGCTGTTCAGATGATTCAAAAACGATGCTGGCGTCCGACTTCTCAACCGAGAGGTGAGAGGTTCTACCTGGATGTTGATCTGAACCGGCTGGCGCTCTCCGCTCTTGGTGTGGGCGACCCCCTCCGTGTCGTACTGGCCCCTGTAGACCACCGCCTGGGGGTCTTTGGACTGCTGCTCCAAGGGGAAAGTCACCCCCCCCACGCTCATCGACCTGCAGGGCAGCGGCACAGAGGAGGCTCATCTGGCAGCGTCCTTCATACAATAAGAGACTAAAATATGATTCACCGGATGTGTTCAATATTAAACAAGATATTTAGAAGATTATAAACCCACAAATTGTATTTAGGTGCAAAACTGTGCCTCATACTCACCGTTAGTTTTTTTTAAAAGGACATGGTTTTGTTTTCACACATCAAATCATAAAATAGGCCTCCAGATGTGCTCCATGACCCACATTTCAAAACATCATGGCACGTGTGACCTCTTTTTGGCTCATTCAAACGCACTCGGATATTTAGATGTTGAACACTAATCCTCGTTTGTGAGATTTGAAAAAACGACAACTGTCATTACACAATACCCGCAGTCCCTAATCCGTGCGGGATTTGTGCAGGTTTATGTTGCCTTCGAGCGCTGCTCGTAAATTCCTGCTTTGTTGCACTTGATGCGCCGTAAAGTGCAGGACTTTTGACATATTATGACACTAAAAAGATACGTTAGTGAGATCGTTGTGCAAAAAGACCCGTTGTTCCTGTTTCCTCTTAATCTTAATGAATCATCAGGTTGTGACACTCATAAATCCCACTTTCCGTGAACACAGCTTTCAAATCTGCAATCGCCTTCAGTTAAAGTCGCCGCTGTCACGAGGAGGAACCTCAACATCCGGTTCCTTAATTACCGCTAATCATTAAAGCACGTGACCGCCGAAGTGTGTTCGATGTTGTAAAAGGAAATATATGTTAATAAAAACCACTAAAGATGTATTTCACAGGTGGAGACTATTAAAAATACCTCAGAGCCTTTAAAACGTCACTAAAAATAAATAGTTAAAATAAAGTGATGCCACGTTCACACATCTGTGTCATTGATGTTATTTTAAAGCCGCAGGAGACCTTTTGGCGGGATTTCAACGATCTGACGTTAATGTTTCTTCATATTTTGTCAGTAGGCAGCAATCCGGGGTTTTTGCCCCCCCCCCATCAATAAACAACAACAACGACGATAACGATGGTGATGAGTAAAAAGACAACCTACGTGGCCTCGACGGCTCCGGGTTTCACGACCACCTCGACCCGGTACTTGGAGCCCGTGAGCAGCTTGATGGTTCGCGTCTGGCCGAAGCGCGCGCCGTCCGCTTTGAAGTGCACCGCCGCGTCGTTGGGAAGCATCTTCAAAGAGATGCCGACCCTCACGAGCGGGGGGATGGCGGCCATGATCCGACGCAGAGGGGCGCGTGAGAGAGTGATGGGTCTGACAGGACTGATGCACGTGCGGGAGAAATCCCGTTCATCTGCAGCACGAGCTAATCCCGAGCAACCCCCCCCCCCCCCCTCCTCTCCCTCTTTCTATATATACATAACTGTGCACTTAACTATATGTGCACTTTACTGTCGCTAATTTGTATTGTATTTTAAAATGGTATTCAGTATTATTTTACATTTGGTTAGTTTTTATTTTGTCTTATGTTTTGCACCTTAATCAATGTGTGTTGCTAATATCACCGCATGATGACACTGTTGCTTTTGTTTTAAAAATATTTTAAATGTAAGATTTTAACACTTAACACTTATTTCACACTTTGCTGAGTGATTATGTTACATTATAAGAATGTGGACACAATAATGAATGTAGAAGGAACAGTTTATTTCAAACCACCAAATATGTTCTAATCGATGCTTTTATCACTAATAGTTCCTGTTACAGCCTCGGCCTTGTGAGATATGAGACAAAAATACATCTTCAGATATTTGAAACACACATAATCGTTGCAGCTCCTGTAATGTCGATGTTTGACCACTAGATGCCGTCCTTTGATCACGAGAGGAGAACAGAACGTTTTGGTTAAATGTCCAGCTGTGATGTGCTCGCATTGCACGTGATGGCGTCATCACGAACTTTGGGCGGATGAACTTCAAATAGTCCCCAAAAAGTAAACTTCTGTGAAAAAAACTACTGTCCCCTGAGTGCTGAAACGTAAAAATGATGATAGTTGAGGATATTTAACGCTGTTGTTTATTAGGAGGACTGAACTCAGATGAAGATAATATCATCATCATCATCATCATCATCATCATCACCGAGGCGGTTAATGAGACCATCAAGGGGTTTAAGAAGCTTTGAATGGACATGGGTGCATTTATTACAAATGTAAGTTATTCATCTTTAGGTGTGAAAGCGTATTATTTAATGCCCGTCCCATCAAGATTCTTTGTTTCCTCTATTAATGAACAGCTCTAAATGATCATCAGGTTAACGGATCAAAACCATCGCCTGCGTAAAACCTGCGTTTCTCCAAGTAAATGATTGTCATTGAATATGTCATTTATAAAGCCGATTTTGAGGTGGCCTGCACTGATTCAGTGGAGCTGGTGGTGGAGTTGGGTGGTGCTGGTGGAGTTGTTGGTGCTTGGTGGTGGAGTTGGGTGGTGCTGGTGGAGTTGTTGGTGCTTGGTGGTGGAGTTGGGTGGTGCTGGTGGAGTTAGTGGTGCAGGGTGGTGCTGGTGGAGTTGGTGGTGCTGGGTGGTGCTGGTGGAGTTGGTGGTGGAGTTGGGTGGTGCTGGTGGAGTTAGTGGTGCAGGGTGGTGCTGGTGGAGTTGGTGGTGGAGTTGGGTGGTGCTGGTGGAGTTAGTGGTGCAGGTTGGTGCTGGGTGGTGGAGTTGGGTGGTGCTAGTGGAGTTGGGTGGTGCTGGTGGAGTTGTTGGTGCTTGGTGGTGGAGTTGGGTGGTGCTGGTGGAGTTGTTGGTGCTTGGTGGTGGAGTTGGGTGGTGCTGGTGGAGTTAGTGGTGCAGGGTGGTGCTGGTGGAGTTGGTGGTGCTGGGTGGTGCTGGTGGAGTTGGTGGTGGAGTTGGGTGGTGCTGGTGGTGCAGGGTGGTGCTGGTGGAGTTGGTGGTGGAGTTGGGTGGTGCTGGTGGAGTTAGTGGTGCAGGTTGGTGCTGGGTGGTGGAGTTGGGTGGTGCTAGTGGAGTTGGGTGGTGCTGGTGGAGTTAGTGGTGCAGGGTGGTGCTGGGTGGTAGAGTTGGGTGGTGCTGGTGGAGTTAGTGGTGCAGGGTGGTGCTGGGTGGTGGAGTTGGGTGGTGCTGGTGGAGTTGCGCCCCGTTCCGTGTGGCGCGTAAAAGTGACGCAGGGTTTGGGGCAGCAGTGATTTGACAGAAAGAAGCAAGTGAGTTGGGAAAGAAAAAGCGCGTGGGAGGGTGAGAGAGCCCCCCCCCCGCCCCCCTCCCCTATCCCCCTGACCAGCCAAACGCCCCGATGGATCCACTCCTTCACAACCCCACTCGTCTCCAGACTTGCGCAGATGCGAGTGGTGTTTAACCCTTACGCGCACGGCTTGCTGCTCCGCGCCCGGTGAGAGCACCAAACACCCCCCGGCGCAGAGAGCACTTGCGCTCCATGTGAATGTCTGCCGCTCTCCCAGCGCACCGCGCTGGTGATGCCATGCCGCGAAGTCACGCCGGCGACGACAGCGGCGGCGCGGGTCTCTGGCTGAAGACCCCGACGGGCCGCCGGACGCAGGACCACACGCCGAAGGATGTGGAGTCCGGGCACCGGGCGATGAGCAGCGCGGCGCGGGCCGGGGACGGGCTTCCGTCCCCCGGTGCCGCCGGAGCGGAGAGGAAGCAGGGCGCCCGCCTCAGCCTGCTCGGGAAGCCGCTGATCTACAGCGCGCAGAGCGGGCGCAGGAACGCGAGCTACCGGCGGCTCCAGAACTACCTGTACAACGTGCTGGAGAGACCGCGCGAGTGGGCGTTCATCTACCACGCCTTCGTGTGAGTACTTTAATCAGACTGCAGGGAGCCCGCGACGTGTAGTCCCGCCGGTGGGAAACCAAGCGTTAGGAATGAAGAACGAACACCTCAGCTTTTCGGCCACTTTGTCTGTCGTTCACCTGATGACCTACTGACGTCACGATGAACAGGTGGAAAAAGCTGTTTGCAGATATGGTGTTTTTTTCAAAAGAAAAACATGTAATACTTGTCTCTCCTGTCTCTCCTGTGCTGGGATGCAATCTGCTTCTTGGTGGTTTAATGTTGTGAACACTGTGGCCCTGATTCCATCACCTGTTGCTCCAAAACACCGGCGGCACAGATCCAGAATCGGCTCAGATTCTCAGTGTGCCGGTAGTTGAAGATATTTGATTGACTGACTGTGTGCATTAGGCCCGATCTCTCCCTGCTCCTCCCGTAACTCTGGGAGCTGCAGATCCCATATGCGGCCCTCAGAGAAGGTCAACATGCTGCCGCCTCAGAAGGTCCGATGTGAAGTCAGCTCCTTCTGCTCGGCAAGATCTTTGAGTCTCTGGGGAAAGTTCCCCTGGGACACGTTTAATGTTTCAGTCCATTAATCCAAAACAGCCGCCAGCTGAACGCAGACCCAAAGGCGTAACCATGGTTTTGTCATGGAGGGGGGGTCCATCATTTCTTTTTCGTTAAGTGCATTGCCTGATATTCTATGGTTATATATAAAAAAATCACACATTTAGAACAGGACAACATCGACCATTTCAATTCACCTCAAATCCTCCATTAATCTACCTCCTCTCCAAACTAACTTTGCTTTCTTTGCTTTCAACTGACTGACGAAAAAGTGATAGGTAACCATGACAACGCAGCACGACGTAAGTTGGTTTCAAACGAAATCACACAAGTGAACGATTAGGAGGTGGGATTCACACACTTAGGACACGCCCACCCAAGAAAGAATCGGTTTGTGGACCAATGGTCAGAGAGCCTTGAGTTTGGCGATTTTTAGATTGTGGCGGTTGCTTCAGTTTCTCAAAGTGACCATATTTGGACTGAGGAGGAAGTAGAGATGCTGTATATGTTTCTGCCGTCAACCTGTCAATCAGATTATTTATTACATCTGGACAGAACGCATCAGATCCTGTGTGACCGAGGAAAAATGCCGTCGGACTCCATGCACCTCTGCTTTAATTATTTATTCCTCTGAACAGTTATACAACATAATACACACTATCTATGAATGAAGATACATCTCTGTGTTTCTGTCACACACACACACACACACACACACACACACACAGACACACACACTGTGCACGACATTAGCAGTGATGAAGCGCCTCCTCCTGTCCGGATGTGAGGAGGAGGATGTGGAGCTGTCAGAGGAGGAGCCGCCCGGCCGGATGTCGACATTTTATTTGCCCTGGTGGGACAGGAGAGGTCAGGGGTTAAGTCGCTACATCTGGTCGCTGCCACGGGCCTCAAATACACTGTTTGAGGGAGATAAAGAAACCTCAGCGGGAGCATCGAGGTGACGTCACAGCGAGGAAGTTGGCAGAGAGCACAGGTCTGTTTTTGTGCATTAATGCAGAATAACTGCAGATGTGTTTCAGTGCAGTCTGATGTCTGCCTGCTAATCACTACACAGAAGTAGAGTCATTTCCTCATAGACGTCTATGGGAGCAGAGGAGTCGCCCCCTGATGGTCACTACACAGAAGTAGAGTCATTTCCTCATAGACGTCTATGGGAGCAGAGGAGTCGCCCCCTGCTGGTCACTACACAGAAGTAGAGTCATTTCCTCATAGACGTCTATGGGAGCAGAGGAGTCGCCCCCTGCTGGTCACTACACAGAAGTAGAGTCATTTCCTCATAGACGTCTATGGGAGCAGAGGAGTCGCCCCCTGCTGGTCACTACACAGAAGTAGAGTCATTTCCTCATAGACCTCTATGGGAGCAGAGGAGTCGCCCCCTGCTGGTCACTACACAGAAGTAGAGTCATTTCCTCATAGACGTCTATGGGAGCAGAGGAGTCGCCCCCTGCTGGTCACTACACAGAAGTAGAGTAATTTCCTCATAGACGTCTATGGGAGCAGAGGAGTCGCCCCCTGCTGGTCACTACACAGAAGTAGTCATTTCCTCATAGACGTCTATGGGAGCAGAGGAGTCGCCCCCTGCTGGTCACTACACAGAAGTAGAGTCATTTCCTCATAGACGTCTATGGGAGCAGAGGAGTCGCCCCCTGCTGGTCACTACACAGAAGTAGAGTCATTTCCTCATAGACGTCTATGGGAGCAGAGGAGTCGCCCCCTGCTGGTCACTACACAGAAGTAGAGTCATTTCCTCATAGACCTCTATGGGAGCAGAGGAGTCGCCCCCTGCTGGTCATTACACAGAAGTAGAGTCATTTCCTCATAGACGTCTATGGGAGCAGAGGAGTCGCCCCCTGCTGGTCACTACACAGAAGGCAGCTTTAACTCACAAAGCGTCTGGTTGCTATGATACAGGAGCTCTTGTTCTGACTGATTGTGAAAGCTGAAGCACACAGACCCTGCCGGTCCCTTCATATCCCTCCCTGTTGTGGTTGTTTTTGTTTATCACTTGTACAGGATGTTGGTCCCGCCCCTCCATTGCTATTGGACAGCCGGGTACCAGGTTGACAGCAGCGCGATCAGAACAGAATAAAGTAGAAAGTTGTGTCCTCAGACAGCAGTACTCCAAACCTCCTCTGTGGTGGCTTCGGCTACAGTCGGTGTCACCGGGTCAACTGTTGCCATGGTGACACCCACAGACTCCCATGGTGAAAGTTAAGGGAATTCGTGTATTCAGTTTCCTCCCAGATTTAGAATCCAATTTGTGTTTTAGATCAATTAAATCAGCTCCTGTCTGTCGAGTCTTTGATCAAAGTGAACGCTTTGACAATAAATATATGAATAGTTATGGAATTAGATTAAACAAATAACAGACAGCGTTAGGGAGTCTGTAAACCCCGCCCACAGTCTACATAACTACAGACAGGGATCAAACATATTGAGCCAAATGTATTCTTTGAAGTGAGATTTAATTGGGATGTCGTGAGGCTCGTCTTCAGTGAAATGTCTTCTTATGAGGATGGTTCAGATGAAAAATGAAAACCACTCAATGCTCCACAGTTTATGAACAGTTTGTGCTTGTGTCTCGATGCAGGGAAATTGTGACATGGTCCCCAAAGGGTTCAAATAAGTATTTTATGTAAACTTGTATAAATACAAGCAGATGCACATACAGGAACATGCAAAGAGACGCAAAGACAAGGTCATAAGACACTTGTTTTCTCAAATGCAGGCGTATAAATAATAAAACGTTTTCTTTGATCATTTAATTACCAGGCAGTGATGTGGAAACAGATGCTGCTGTGTGTGTGTGTGTGTGTGTGTCATCAAATCCTCATCCATGTGAATCCTTCTCTGATGGCTGCTGTGTGAGTGGAGACACTGAGACGCAGTTTCTCTCTCAGCGACTTCGGTTGTGTTCGACGATTCGCTTCACACAGGTGGGGCTGTCCTTATGGGACCCTGTAAATACCGTATGTCACAGTGTCTCCTTATATACAGAGAGAGACTGACATGTGTGTATATATATATATATATACATATGTGTGTGTGTGTGTGTGTCAACTTGCTCACAAATGTCAATGCATCCAAACGGATATATCTGTTTGTGCTTTTGCTCTTCACAAAGACGTAAGTAGTGAAAGTGAAATCTGCAACTCTCAGATAATTCAACCTGCAGGTGCATTGCCCCCCCACCCCCAAAAAAAGGGTCCAATGCACTCAGACCTGATGAACATCAAAGGCTTCCTGAGGACGCTGCACTTTGTGTCCTGGTGACACGGGGACGTTGGGGACACCTGAGCCCATAAAAGCGTCTGTGTTTGGGTCTTCTTCAGGTATGGAGACGGATGTTGGCGAGCACCCGGTGGAAACATGCTCGTGCCCATCAGATGGAGACGGATGGAGAGAGAGTGTGTGTGTGTGTGTGTGTGTGTGGGGGGGGGGGGGGGGGGGTATAAACACTGCCGTCTTGTGTCCGGTGTTTGCACGAGTAGAGTCCCGGTCCCCTCAAAGGTAACGGAGCTTTGTTTTGCATCTTCAGAGGAGAACCTCACGGAGCATCCAGGGTCACCGGCTGGCACACACACACACACACACACGCACACACACAGTCATTTCAGTCATTTTCTATTAAATTGTGAGAGAAAAAGACATTGAATTAAGAAAAACCACATTCATTCTTGTGTTTATTAGGTGTTGTTTCCTGAGTTGTAATCTCCAGATGTTGTGCGTAGGTGCCGTGATGTGACAGTATGGGCTTGGATCACGCGTGACGCATTGACCTCCGGCCCCGATTGATGCTGCCGGTCCTTACATGGTGATCGAGAGGAGAGCAGCGTCTTAAAAGGCTTGTTGCATTTGGTGTGAAAGCACCTTTGCTCCCCGGGGCTCCTCCCACACACCAGCAGGGAGCTCACAGGCCTCTTTGTGTTGTTTGTGTCGCTGATGATTGAGGGGCTTCTGAATGAGCGCGTCCCTCCCAACGCAGTGTGCGGACATCCCAAAATCCCCTTTTACCCCCTCAGTGCACCAGGAATGCCCAGAATGCAAAGGGCGTCCGGTCCCCACTCTGCTCTCTGCTGGGTAAATGTGCAAAAAGAAATGAGCCAATTAGCACTGCGTCAGAGAGAGGAGAAGAAGAGCTGATGGAGGACGAGGTCGCCTCAGAGGAGTGACACACAGGAAGTGTGTAGGTAGTGTGTGTGTGAGCAGCAGTGTGTGTGTCCGCTCTCTCTGTGAGCTGTTGAAGATGAGATTAGTTGAGAGATTGTGTATGAATGTTTTAATGAATAAATCTAATATGGATTTATAGACTTCCTGAGTGTCTTTGCTTCCACAAAGGTCTCCTTTAATTCATCCACCTATAGTGCTTTCCTGCTGCGTCTCAGCTGGTTGCCTGGCAACCCAAAAAATAAGGTGGACTGTTTTGTCTGTGAGCTTTGAAGGTTCTAATCACCTGTTTGCTTTGCACCCTGCGGGGAGAATGTGGAAGATGATGGACTGCATCATGACATCACTGAATACTTAATGGCTGTGTGACTCGTCTCCAGGTCACTGAAGGTCACCCGCTAATGAACACGCTCATTACGTGCCTCACAGTTTGCCTTGTTTAGGACTGAGAGGGACGGGGAGCTTCATTTATTTTAATTAAAGAATTGTGATTGCATCCTAAAGTTCTTCTCTCTGAAGACACCAAATGCACCGTAACAACCGCTGCTCTTTTTGATGAAGAACGGGCTCAATTCTGCATTTTACCAAATGTAAATACGAGCAGATATCACTTCGAGCCCTGAGACGATTTTCAGTCATCCGCACAGTTAAAGGAAGCTTTTGATTTTGTCTTTGAGTTTTTTTCTTATTTTCTGGAACCGATTTTCTCACTCAACTCTGTAGAAGACAGCAACTTCTTTGAATGCAGCATAGTACAGCGGGACATGATATGGATGTAATATGTATGTATAAGTACACGGTTACTTAACACAACCAGTGTGTGCACTTTCCACACAACAGGTAGGACACACACACAGCTCTCATGAGTCACTCTTTGCTCTGCAGCTCTTGAGAAATCAGGCTCCAGATGACTCTATTGAGAATAACTTCATCCCCTGGTGTGAGAGGGAATATATCAGTAGGTGTGTGTCTGTGTGTTTGTTTATTATAGAGCTTTCTCTATAATAGAGAACATAATTTTAACATATCATAGAAAAAATATATATGTATATTTTTAAAGTCAAAATATGTTAGTTGAAAAATGTTTTTAAAAAGAAAACGTGGTTTAGGTCGATAAATGTTTTTTAAAAAGTCATGTGTTGTGGAAAAGGTTTTTTGAAAAAAAGTAAAAAAATATAAGGCAAAAATGTGTTTTGAATAAAAGTCTAAGATTATTAGGCCAAATAATTTTGGATTGTTTTTGTTGAAAAAAAATATTAGGTCAAAAAATGTTTTCAAATTGTTTTATGAACAATAGGGAAAAAAATATATTAGAAAAAAAGTTTTGAAAAAAGTCTACAATTTTAGGCCACATTTTCTTTTTGATAAAAACTAAAAAAATATTAGATTGAAAAATGTTTTCAAAAAAATGTTTTCAAAAAGTTTTTTGAAAAATAGTAAAAAAATTATTAGGCCAAATTTTGTTTTCTGAAAAAAGTAAAAAAATATTAGATCAAAAAATGTTTTCAAAATGTTTTTGAAAACTAGGAAGAAAAAAAAAATTAGGCATAAAAAAGTCTAAAATTGTAGGCCAAATTTTCTTTTTAAAAAAAGTAAAAAAATATATTGGACAAAATTTATTTTGAAAAAAAGGAAAAAAAATATTAGATCGAATTGTTTTTTCAAAAAAATGTTTTCAAAATGTTTTTTGAGAAATAGTAAAAAATATATTGGGCAAAGAAATGTTTTGAAAAAAAGTCTAAAATTATTTTTTTATTATATTTTCATTTTGAAATTTAAAAAAAAAGTATTAGATCGAAAAATATAAAAAAAAATGTTTTTCAAAACTAGGGGAAAAAAAATTATCATGCAAAATTTTTTTTTGAAAAAAAGTCAAACATTTTTGGCTAAGTTTTCTTTTGGAAAAAAAGTAAAAAACATTAGATCGAATTTTTTTTCCAAAAAAATGTTTCCAAAATGTTTTTGGAGAAATAGTAAAAAATATATTGGGTAAAGAAATGTTTTGAAAAAAAGTCAAATTATTTGGCCAAATTTTCTTTTTGAAAAAAAGTAAAAAAAAAATTGATCTAAAAATACATATAATACAATTTAATATACATAAAATAAATGTTTTGAAAATAATGTATTAGGCCAATTTTTATTAAAAAAAAACATATTTTAAAAAGTCTAAATATATTAGGTTGGAAAAGAAGTAAAAAAGAAATATCAAGTCAATAATTATTTTGAAAATAAGTAAAAATATATCAAAATGTTTTGAAAAAAAGTCAAAAAAAGATTTAAAAAAAGATAACAATAGAATCTCAAAAAGTCAAAATATGTGGAGCGGTCGTCAGGACTATTGCCCATACGGATGGAGTGATTGCCCGTACGGGTGAAGCGGTATTCCGTACGGGTGGAGCGGTCGTTAGTACGGGTGGAGCGATTGTCAGTATGGGTGAAGCGATACTCAGTACGGGTGAAGCAATTCTCAGGACGAATATGTTGACGTAGTTGAAAAGAGAAAGCTTCAGGCACTCCCACAACCATTGTGTGAGCGCGGTGACCAGTGAGAGCTGGTTGAACTGGCCCGGCTCCACCCGGCCCCCTGTTGTTCTGCGAGGGGGGGCCCAGGGGCTCAGGCCATGATTCCTCCCATTGATTCTCACTAGAAGCAAAGGTGGAACCGGCTCCTGTGTACATGAGTGGAGACGGGGAGTATTGACGAGGTATCGGAGTGGTTATCACATGTATAAAATCCTCACGATGGCGTCTCTATTTGTAGAAGCCTTGTTCAGATCTGTGAAGACGAAGAAGATGAATTATTGATCTTTGTGTAGCAGCAGCACAGCTCATTGATCTGGTCAGAATGTTTTTGTTTTTCGCTGCGTATCTGATGAAGTGAAGAGGATGTAGAATCAGATTGTGTTTCTAACATACGTTTAGACCTCAAAATCGCCTCGAGCATGAAAACAGACGCTCAGCTTTTACGTGAATGTGGACCTCAAAGAAAGCAGCTCAGCACAGAAAGACAGTGTGAGGCATCATCTCATGTGTCGGATCCTCACTGATCGACGCTGCAGTCGCTGCGGCGCACCACTAGAGGCTGATCGGAGTCAGTGTGTGCGTGTGAGTGTGTAATTGATCAAATGTCACTCCTGTTTATGATTTCCTCTGCAAATATTTAACAATTTATGAAAACAGTCGGGCTCCCCGTGCTCTGGAATGTGTGTGTGTTCGTGCACGATCACAAGCTCTGAAGAAAAAGGAAGATGTTCTCCAAAAAAGTACATGTGGACGCCTAGCAAACGGAGCTTGTACGAGAATCAATGCGACTCGTGTTACGCGGCATGACAAGTTGTCCGTGTGTTGTTGCTGTGTGTGTGAGAGAGAGAGAGAGAGAGAGAGAGAGAGAGAGGGAATGAGCCGAGAGAATGTCCCTGTGAATGTATGTGTGTGTGTGTGTGTGTGTGTGTGTGTGTGTGTGTGTGTGTGTGTGTGTGTGTGTGTGTGTGTGTGTGTGTGTGTGTGTGTGTGTGTGTGTGGGTGTGTGTGTGTGGGTGTGTGTGCCGGTTCTGGGTCCGCTCCATTGACGGGAGTCCGTCTAATGGAGAGTGAGTCTCTGTTTTCTCTGAGTAATCCTTCTCAGGCCTGCAGCCAACAGAGCAACCAGCCTGACACAACAAGACAACTGGCTGGTTAACATCACACAATCCATGTGTGTGTGGGGGGGGGGTTAGCGAGAGAGCTTTTAATTTTTCATTTAAATCTAGGGTAAGAAACGTAAAAAACTCCTTTTGTTGATTCTGTTGAGATTCGTCTCACATTCTGAATATGAGTAATAAATCAGAAGAAGATGCCATCTTTGGATATCACAGGACTGGATTAGACTCCTCTGCTCCCATAGACGTCTATGAGGAAATTACTCTGCTTCTGTGTAGTGACCAGTATTTGTGGGGCTGTGAGGAGGACGGTAACCTCAAGGTGAGGTCCTTTGTCAGGTGACCTGTCGCGGTTGGCTTCACCACCGAGACAGCCGGCGTCTCCCCCTCGTCTCAGCCAGGACAGACGAGGGGGAGACGCCGGCTGTCCTCCTCAGGAGGGGAAGCAGACGTGTTTCAGAGAGGTCGCCGGCTGAATTCAGAGCGTCAGCTCCAACCAGAGGAGCTCCGTCTTCACCTGGAGACCCGAGTGGGTCAAAGCGTCCGTAGAAGAAGCTCTGAGTGGACCCTAATTAACACACAGGGCTTTTGTTGCTTAACTATTTAAATGAGTCAAACCAAGTGTAGTTTGTAAATGTACAAGTAGGATCTCCTGTGAGGGTCGACCATGGCGGTAATTGTTCTCCTTACAAAAGCTTCCTCAGAACCACACAGCTGATCAAGTGTTGGGAAGCAGAAACAAGGAAAACATTTTTTATATTTAACCGCTCTCATGTTTGTCGGCATTTCGTCGGCAAAACAAGCCTTGAGTAACACAGCTGGCCCACAGTCCCATGCTCTAATTGGAAAAACGGGGGGGGGGAGGGGGGGCATATGGAGGTTCCATGTGGTTTGTTTTCTCTGCTGACAATCACATTAAAATACAACTCATTTGCATTTGATACAACATACCATCATAACTATTACATCTTTTGACAGATTCTTCTGCAACTATATTAAAAAACAACTGAACTGAGTTTTTTAACTTTGTTCTGCAACAGATGTTTTTTCACATTAACAAACCTTTATAATTTATTGCAGCTTGGGGACAGCACGATATGAGGTCAATATGCAACATGTGATGACTTAAAATGAATAGATTGTTGTGCCATTCTGCTGCTTTCAGAAGTTTGCATGAATAAAGTATATTTCTTGAACAATGTATCTATTGAACAAATTGACCTGAACACAAGAGGCCCCAATAAACAAAGAACTGGAGGTCAGTTTTCTCAAGGCGCCGTCTTTCTCTGCGTCTTTCTCAGCTGTGACAAAGAAATAATAATAATGTTTCATGAGGAGCTCGGTGTCCTCGTGCAGCGTGAATCCTACTGAAGCTCCTCCTAAAGCTTCACCAGGTGACCTCCTGTCTCTGGGGTCATCGAAGCACCGGACCTCACAGGGCAGCTGTTTGCTCCTCGATGCTTCACGTCGTTCTGGTGTCTTCTTCTCGCCGTTTTGAAGTCTTGAGTTTGGCTTTTGGACTTTTCGTCCTCGTTGAGTCCACCAGTCGTATTTGGACGAGACGTTGCAGTTGGAAAAGAGCGAGGCCCGATGGGGTCAGGCACTGTTACCATGGTAACAGCAAGCTACCAGCTAATGCTAGCCCGGGCTGGCTACTTTGGTAGTTCACATACTTTATATCAATTAGGAGAGTAAAAGAACCTGCTTTACTGAATACCAGATTGCTATTGGTACAACGAGCAGCAACCTGTCAATCAACCTTCACGTTGGTCTAACATGAAGCCTGTGTGTCTTTTCATGTGGATAAAAAAGTATCAGAGGTGCAGAGAGCTAGTTGTCTCTCCACTCGCCGCTGGATGAGGCCTGTTTGTGAGGTTTGTGTGGGTTGTGTGTGACGCTCAGGTGTGCTGCTGCGTTTCCTCCTGCCGCCCTCAGCTTGCAGAACAGACGTGTTGCCTCGATGCGTTGACCTCTGCTCCTCTGGGCGCGTGACTCATGGCGCCCGCGGGCTTCTGCGTCTCTGTCCGGGGAAACGTGTTAACCACAAAACAAGAGCGACCAGCGGCAGCGTCCTTCTGAGAAGACCCGACCGAACTCCGTACGAGAGAAGAGCTTTGCTGGAGAATGGGAAATCTTCTTATAATAAACACACGGATGGAAGCGTCGATAAGAGCGTGGTTGTGTGCAAGCTGTGCAACAAGGAATTCACATCGAGCCTCAAGTATCACCTCAACGCAACACAATTAGCAGCTAGCGTGGACGTACAAGGACCCACACCCAACCCACACTGCACCAGATGACTGGTTTAAGGACCAGGGTAACTACGTCCACGTCTGAAAAAATAACCAATGTTCTGAATGTACTTGAAAGTATTGTTCTACTTAAAAAACATAGTTTACAGAAGGTCTACTTACCTATAGGCTACCTGAATTTCTGAAAGTACTATATTTCTAAATATGCTATTGCTACACTGGAATTGGATGAATAAAAATAAAAATCCATGTGAAAAAAATGACTTCTCACTGTTCTCAGGTCATATATTTGTACGTATAATATATGCGATTAATTTCGATGAATTAATTACAAAGCCTCTAATTAATTAGATTAATATTTTTAATCGAGTCCCGGCCCTAATATAAATATACATGTTCTAATAGATTTTATGATGAATATAATTATATTGTTATAGTTATATTTATATTTATATATTCATTGATATACTGAATTGTTTGAATAAGATGTCCTTATTATGTTAAACTGTTGGAATAAATGTTAAATATTTAACTGCAAAGTAAGGGTATCAAATGTTTGTTTGATACCCTTTTTTGCATTGAATCATACTGGGTTTACTGGAACTGTTTGGTGGCCACTGACGAAAATGAAAAACCACTTAATTAAATAGAAATGTGGAACATTTATCAAAGTTTCGTTATAGCTGCATGCTCACTTTGAGGAATTACTCTTTAATAAGCTGTTGTCTTAACTAAATACGAGAAAACATGCTGTATAAACATAAATATCTACATAAATATATATCTATATAGATACAAAATGTTCTCACTTTGCTGACTTCCTATTTGACCTTTGCAGCGTCTTGTTTAAATGTTAATAATTCAATGTTAGATTCTGTTTAAATGCTAATCACATATTTAACATCTGCTTCCTCGTTCCGCCTCACAGGATTAATGCAGTTAACTTTCCGAGGTGTTATGGACCGGCTTCAAGCTTCGTGCCTTTGTAATCAGAGGAGACACACACACACACACACACGCATACTCTCTCTCTCACACACACACACACACACACGCATACTCTCTCTCTCACTCACACACCAGTCTGGGCTGTCTTTACTTTCTTTCTGGTTTCCTCTTCACTTTGTCGGATCATTTCATCTTTTGATCTCTGTAGAAATATAAGGGAAAATGCCTTCACACCTGTAATTGGTGTGTTTGGTACAGAGTTCGATACCATGAAGTCACATGAGCCGACTTGCCGCTCTCTGATTGGACAGTTGACCTCTAGTGAAAGCTCCTTGCTGTTCACATTCTCCAGCAGGTTGAGTGATGGCCGGCTGGAAGGACTCAAAGCAGACGGTTGTCTCTTACTGCAGTTAATCAGCCTTTTAATTGCTGTCATTTGAAGCCCCCCCCCCTGTCTGAAGAGGAAGTGAGTGCTTTCAAACGCCGTTTATCGGCCTGACATTACAGCTGACGAGCACTGGCTGTGCTTTTCATAAATGTCAACGCCGCCTGCGCTCCATCGTGGTCCATTATGGCGGTTTGTCCTCCAGCTGAGCAAACTGCTGGGGGGGGGCTTATCTATTCCGCCAGTTCCGCCATCTTTGTTTTTATCATATTCTTTCTCTCAGCTCGTTCAGTCCGCCATACGAGCTGTTTGATTTTAAAAAGCTCCACAGTCTCATACGTGATCATTGATGAGACACAAGATTATAGATGATGATCATAGATGAGACACATGATCATAGATGATGATTCTAGATGAGACACATGATCATAGATGATGATTCTAGATGAGACACATGATTATAGATGATGATTCTAGATGAGACACATGATCATAGATGATGATTCTAGATGAGACACATGATCATAGATGATGATTCTAGATGAGACACATGATCATAGATGATGATTCTAGATGAGACACATGATTATAGATGATGATTCTAGATGAGACACATGATCATAGATGATGATTCTAGATGAGACACATGATTATAGATGATGATTCTAGATGAGACACATGATCATAGATGATGATTCTAGATGAGACACATGATTCTAGATGATGATTCTAGATGAGACACATGATTATAGATGATGATTCTAGATGAGACACATGATCATAGATGATGATTCTAGATGAGACACATGATTATAGATGATAATTCTAGATGAGACACATGATTATAGATGATGATTCTAGATGAGACACATGATTGTAGATGATGATTCTAGATGAGACACATGATCATAGATGATGATTCTAGATGAGACACATGATTATAGATGATGATTCTAGATGAGACACATGATCATAGATGATGATTCTAGATGAGACACATGATAATAGATGAGACACATGATCATAGATGATGATTCTAGATGAGATACATGATAATAGATGATGATCATAGATGAGACAAAGCGCTTTTCTGGGTACCCAAAGACGCTTTACAATGTAAATCTAAGTAATGTACAGATAAGAGAAATAGAAACACAAAAAATTAGAAATGATCATTATACATGATAATAGATAAAACCACAAATGTTTTTGCCACATGAGTAAAATAATTGAATAACGAATAACTGGGTAAGAAACCCCCTCTCAGGACCCCCCCATGTAGACTCATTGCCCCCCCTAATGATGCCGTTCATATTTCATGAACCGGTTGCCTGCCTCCTTTTTTAATATCGCAGTCGTCAGGGAGAAGTCCAGAAATAGTCGTCCTGTCTCCATGGGACATTTTTTCATCTCACAATACAAAGCTGCCGGCGATTTGATCCACACACACTTCCAGCTGTGTGTGTGTGTGTGTTTGTGTTTGTGTTTATGTAGAAATCCCATTGCACGTTGCTGTGGTGAAAAGGGTTTAATGTGTTCACACACAAGCTGCTTTTCATCCGATTTTTTTGTCTTTTGCTCTCGTTCCTTCCCACCTGTGTGTGTGAGTGTGTTTATGTGTGTGTGTGTGTGTGTGTGTGTGTGCATGCTCCCTGACGTTACGTACACATTTGCGTCATTCCCCTTTTTCTTCCTTGCAAGAAATAAACGGAAAATACAACTTTGGTTCACAAGACACTTTATAACTGATTCTTGATTGAATGAGAAAATCACAACGACCATAAAACAGTTAAAAATATGAATCACACATCCCACCTAAAATAATCCAGATTAAATCATTTTAGAGGCAATCAGAGCCTCTCAGAGGACAGATCGCTGTCGTGGAGGACTGACTTTGACGGAGAGGAGTTCCTCCGTCATTGAGACTCAAACCGATCACAAACAGGCTCACGGTCAAATTATGAACTTCTCTTTCTAAATTCCTGTAAATTTATGGTTCTCGCACTTCATTCTAATTGAGTTATTTTACCGTAATTTCACGGTTTTTGTTTGGCAGCCGACGCTGCCAGTCATTTGACCGTTATATTACATGATTTGAATGTAATTTAAGAAAACAGTCAAATAAAATAATAATTACAGTATTTCTTCCGTAGAAAAAATGAGAAAAACATTACATTTGTCGCTATTAGCATAATACTTAAATTTACAGTTGGACTGTTGGTTTTTTAGATAATATCTTTATTTTTACTTTATTATGAGTTTTGCACATAATTGTAAAAAACACAAAAAATACTGTAAAAATGTTATTTTCCCAAAAATAGGATCTTTTTTTACGGTGTAGTAATATTCCTATTTAAATGTCTATGTGTGTGTTTATGTTGTAATTGAATAGCTGCTGGAACACTGAAGCAGATTAATGGAGAAGAAAAAACTTTGTTCAGCTGTTTAGAGGAAAAAGCACATTACAAATTACACAGATTTACAGAGAAGCATCCTTCAGTGTGTGTGTGCGTGTGTGTCTGTGTGTGCGTGTGTGTGTCTGTGTGCGTGTGTGTGTGTGTCTGTGTGCCTCCCAGCAGCTGCCTGCATGGATCCTTCTCCCTGAGGTGCAGAGTTGTTCTTACTAGTCGTCTCCTCCAGCTCACAAAGCAGAAACCACAGAATATAAATCAGTGCAGGGCAGAAGGAAGTTTTTATTCCGTAGTAGAAGTTTATTATCAGAGCCACATTGTGATGTTTGTGTTGTTGTGTTGACAAAAGAACCAGCTGCACTCACACAAAGCCCAGCTACTGTAATAGGAGCCTAGCTAATGGGGGAGGGTAATTCCATGAAGGCTGAATTAGATCTGCATTACACCTCAGAGATGAATCAATAGCTGCAAAGACCAGGAGAAGAGGAGAGACGCTCTGACAGACAACTGCTGCTGCGTCTTTATTTAGTGGAGTATAAATAGTTTCCCTTTGATCACTCAGACGGCATCAATACGTCCTCCGTCTCTTCACGGACCTTTATCTCCTGTCTGTGTCAGCTGGAAGAAAGTCGAGCCGCGTGTTCAGATATTAAAGCTGTTTGGACGAGGTCGTCGACGCCTCACTCGACCAATCGGATCAAACTACAGTTTCACTTTAAGACTTTTACCGCTGACTTCCTGTTTTACGCCGGTAGACGAGGTCGAGAGAACCTGCCGTTCTGCAGAGTGTCGAACCTGCATTCTGTGTAGTGACCAGCAGGGGGCGACTCCTCTGCTCCCATAGACGTCTATGAGGAAATGACTCTACTTCTGTGTAGTGACCAGCAGGGGGCGACTCCTCTGCTCCCATAGACGTCTATGAGGAAATGACTCTACTTCTGTGTAGTGACCAGCAGGGGGCGACTCCTCTGCTCCCATAGACGTCTATGAGGAAATGACTCTACTTCTGTGTAGTGACCAGCAGGGGGCGACTCCTCTGCTCCCATAGACGTCTATGAGGAAATGACTCTACTTCTGTGTAGTGACCAGCAGGGGGCGACTCCTCTGCTCCCATAGACGTCTATGAGGAAATGACTCTACTTCTGTGTAGTGACCAGCAGGGGGCGACTCCTCTGCTCCCATAGACGTCTATGAGGAAATGATTCTACTTCTGTGTAGTGACCAGCAGGGGGCGACTCCTCTGCTCCCATAGACGTCTATGAGGAACTGACTCTATTTCTGTGTAGTGACCAGCAGGGGGCGACTCCTCTGCTCCCATAGACGTCTATGAGGAAACGACTCTACTTCTGTGTAGTGACCAGCAGGGGGCGACTCCTCTGCTCCCATAGACGTCTATGAGGAAATGACTCTACTTCTGTGTAGTGACCAGCAGGGGGCGACTCCTCTGCTCCCATAGACGTCTATGAGGAAATGACTCTACTTCTGTGTAGTGACCAGCAGGGGGCGACTCCTCTGCTCCCATAGACGTCTATGAGGAAATGACTCTACTTCTGTGTAGTGACCAGCAGGGGGCGACTCCTCTGCTCCCATAGACGTCTAAGAGGAAATGACTCTACTTCTGTGTAGTGACCAGCAGGGGGCGACTCCTCTGCTCCCATAGACGTCTATGAGGAAATGACTCTACTTCTGTGTAGTGACCAGCAGGGGGCGACTCCTCTGCTCCCATAGAGGTCTATGAGGAAATGACTCTACTTCTCTCTTGATTTATTCCCTCAGTAAACATTGTAAACATGAGTTTATGGTCTCAGTCTCTAGTTTCAAGTCTTCTTCAATGCAGCATGATGTTCATTTAGTGAATCATGGTCCATGTAGAGTCAAACAGACCATGAAGCAGGAGATGCTTTGGGGCGGGGCCTAATGCTGATTGACAGGTCTCCATCAGAGACGTATGCGGCGCCTCTATGTCCTGCTATAGTCACTTCCTGTTGATGGAGGTTCCTTATGATGATGCATCCCTGAGTGTCTCCTGGTTGTTTTTGAGCCTTCGCTCATCAACACGTGATCGGAGCTTTATTTTGAAGCCGTTTATTTAACATGATCTCAGATCATGTAACGAGGCTAATTCAATTCATCTAATATTGGATCCCTGTGGATGGGGAGGGGGGGGTAAGGACGACCTTGTTTGCCTGACGTCACTTTAACATCCAGAGGTATCAATCCAACGTTAAAGTTCTTCTGCAGTACATGAGGAGTGTGCTGCAGAGGAGGATGAAGGTGCTGTTATTGACTTATTGATTTATTGAGTGTTGCAGCGTTAGTGACTAATCAGAAAGGTTTTCTATCGGTCATGTGATTAGAGCTTTGGATTCTGTGCACAGTTTATTATGGATCATATTAGATCAGCTAATGTAAATGAATAAACTGAACGTATGAGGGACGGCAGATAATGAAATAAGTCCTGATGCCCCCCCCCCCCCCCCCACAGGAGTATTGATGAGCGTGAACATGCCGATCATCTCTGGGCCCACAGTGAGTGACCCGCTTCTAACCCACCATCCCCCCCCCCCCTCTGGCTATTAAGGCAGTAAATAGGGCCACGACCCCCCCCCGCGGGGCCTCTCTCTTAAACGGACGGAGCTCCATAGATGTCCAAGCATCAGATGGTTCTACCATAAACGGTGGTGAAGTGGGAAAACGTTCCAGATACTGGGGGTGGGGGTGGGGGGGGGGGCAATCGTACCGGTGTGTGCCTCGGGGGGGAGGAGCGAAGGTTCAAAGGTCAAAGACCACACAAGATCGTCTGGTCGTTGCTCATGTACAGACAGCAGTGTGTGTGTGTGTGTGTGTGTGTGGGGGGGGGGGGGTTATGGTGGGGAGGTGTACTCTTCACACACTTTATATTCCAGGAGCTGAAGTGACACATGAAGCTTTGTGGTTTTGAACGATGCTTCCTTTATGTGTAAATATATATATTTAGATATATTTTAATATGAATGTGTATTTATATTGTGTATTTATGTATTATGTATTTATATATATATATATATATACAGTATGTGTGTATATGTATGTATAAATATATGTATATACATAAACATATTCATTATAAATCTAAATATTCATATATGTAGTAATCTTACTTGTGTGTGTCTTTTCTAGTGTACATTGCGTGTAACCTAAACCACAGCCTGTGATGCTATCCAGACCCCCACTGTGTGTGTGTGTGTGTGTGTGTGTGTGATGAAACACAGTCACAGTAGTAACCCAGCAGCCTCTAATATTCCGTTACGTGGCGCTTTTCTTTGCTGCTGGTCTTTGTTCTGTCATTTATTCAACATCCTTCTGTACAATATATGTATTTTGATATATTATACTATTAGTATTGATTGATTATTAGTATAGTATTGATGTGAAAGGAGGTTGGAGAATTTTAAACATTTGTAGAATATATTTTAATCAGCTTATCACACCGTGTTTTATTATTAAGTGTCATAAAAGTTCTCTTTACAAAGATCAGAGGGACTTATAATGAATTATAATCTCTTTATTACACATTATGTGTACATTATATACACAGGTCATCGTTTGCTTCTTCAACACATCTACTGGATTCTTCTTCTGCTGCTGTTTGTTTGGTTCACACACGCACACACACACACACACACACACGCACACACACGCACACACACACACGCACACGCACGCACGCACACACACACGCACGCACAAACACACACACACACACGCACACACACATACAATGTGATACAACAAGCCAAAGATGATGATATTCGTATTGAAGTTGAGTCATTGGATCAGAGGGACTTTTCTCACGCCTTCTCAAGTGTGTGTGTGCATCACGTTGTGCGTGTGTCTGCTTTTGTGTACGTGTGTGTGAATGTGTGTCTGTGTGTGAGTGTCACCATATTACTGTAATGGACGGAAAATCTCTTTACACACTTCAACACAAGATTAAACCTTTAAACCTCCCTGCTCTTCACACACAGACGCACACAGACAGACGCACACACACAGACGCACACAGACGCACACACACAGACACACACAGACGCACACACACAGACGCACACACACAGACGCACACACACAGACACACACCAAAATAAGACCCTCTTCTTCTTTTCCTCCTTGTTTCTGTTTCTTTATTCTTTTGTTGTCATCCTCTTCTCTTTCTTCTCTGTAACTTTAACTCTACTAGTTTAACACACACATTTATTAATATAATAATAATAAGTTAATTATTGATTCTGTTTTTCTCTTGGTCTCAATGTGACTCTCAAAGAACTGAAAATAGAAATGAATTATATTTTGACGTTTCTCTCTGTGAGGTTCAGATGTAATGTTTCACATCTCTGATCTTCTAACTCAGAGAGAACAGATGTTACAGTACAGTGATCTAAATGATACAATATACTTAATATAAGTATAAAAATACAAAAAGATTTTACTTACACTTAATTATTACTCAAAAAAGGTTTAAAAACGTCATGATGATTGAACTGAGGAGTTTGTGTGTTTAATACCAATTAGAGAACAAGGGAATGGAAGCAAACCAGTGTTCACACACACACACAGACGCACAAACACACACACACACACACACACACACACACCGTGCACGTTAGAGGAGTGTTTAGCACGCAGAAAAGCAGCTGCACTGGCGTTTCAAAACAGACAGCTCAGGAAATAGCTCGCTCTCTAACACACACACACACACACACACAGACACACACACACACAGACACACACACACACGCTCTGCTGGTTGCAGTGAGCTCGTTTTTTGGCTCCTTTTTCATGTCAAACTGTAGATGTGAGAAACATTTCACTGATTCCACTCATTACTTTACGATCAGTGTCCGTTTCCTCAGAAGAACGAGACCGAATGGAAGCCCCACCCTGCTGAGCATTAGAAGCACATTAAGAAATGTCCAAATCAATGCCAAAGATCCCGCAGGGAGACGACCTGCTGGGAGTCAGTGCTACAGGCGCACTGCCCCCCCCCCAGCCAGAGAGGAAAGGTTTGATGGAGCGATGTGATTGGTCCCCATCGCTGATCATCCCTCTCATCTGGAGGCCAACAGCTCGGCTCTTCACGGCGTTCCCAGCATGCCCTGCCTCCCCCTCGCAGGTCCGCTGCTTTCTTTCCTTCTTGGTTTTGTTTGATGCTGTTGAGTCGATCAAATATTACATCCAACATTTTGTTGGTTTCAGTAGTGAAAATAAAGTCTGAATCAAACACAACACTTGAACATCATTTGTTCTGAACTATTGAAGCGCTTTCCCTCTTAAGGTTTTACAAAAGCAAAATGAAAAGACCACATTTAGGACAAACAGGTTTGGTGAGAGAGTAGAAAGCTTTAACGTCACCACCATAAAGCATGGAAGCAGTCACATATCTGTGTGTTATGATGTCAAACCTCCGGGGGGGGGGGGGGGGGGGTCTGCGACTCACTCAGCTTCTCTCGCTCTGATCTGGAGGAGGACAGAAGGAGGAGGAGGTGTAGCAGCTTTCTTCTTTATTCGTTCCCTCCCCACTGGACCCGGAGAATCTTCCTTTTTTAATTCCGTCCTATTGGATCCACTTCTGTCGTCCTCCATCTTTCCTCCTCACTGAGTGTCCTCCTGTCTTTGAACGCCTCCTCGTTAAATCATCGTTTAGTGCATGTCCGGAGCGAAGGGCCTTAGACCTGATCGCTGCTTGGAGGAGCTGCACAGTGAAGAATGTGCACAAACGCCATCAGTGGTGCTACAGGTGTGTGTGTGTGTGTGTGTGTGTGTGGACCCGCCCAAATATTCAAATGATGCGTGGAATACGTGGAAATCCTTTGATTGAAGTGAAAATCTGATCATGTACTAGAGACACTGCATTCGAATGCTCAGGAGCAAGATTTATTTAAGAATGAATGTACATTTTCAGGTCATAACTCACAGATCTGACTGCTTCCACACTCCTTTGTGTCCAGGTTAGTTGGGGACACACAAAAGGAGAGGTTAACACGCACAGAAGGAAAGGGGGGGGGGGGGCGGTGTTCTTCTGATCCCTGATGATCTGGTCTTCAACAGTCTGTGTCTAGTTAAGTGAGAACACACACACACACACACACACACTGAGAGGTTTCTGACTCTTGTTGCACCGGTCCATCCTCAGCGTCCCACATCATGGAAAGTTGGCTCCTGTCTCTGTCTTTCCGTCTGTCTGCCTCCGATGTGGGATGAGAACAGCTGGTGGGCACGTCTTAAGGGTTCCATCCCCTCTCTGCTTTCACTAAGACTCAGAGAGAAGTTCTCATTCGTTAAATGCAGTTCCCACTTTGTTCCAACTACACCTCCTGGTTGTGTTTACAACGTTGGTTTGTTATATTATTTTAAGGTTTACCAATGCGACAAAGCTACTTGGTTTAGTTTGGGAAAGAATAAATGTTGTAAAACCTCTCTGACCTCAACGCATTTTCAAATGTAAACACAACCAAGTTGCTTCCTGTGAAAGTTGAAGGGTTTATTTTGAAAGGTATCGAGCTGAAATTGTCACGTTAAAACTTAACGCTAGAAAGCTATTTCTATAGAATAAGCTAATGTCGTCATGGTGACCTCACTCACTAGTTGATGTTTTAGACCGAATTAAGACCAGTGAAAAGGAAGTGACCATATTTGGACTGAGGGGTACGAAGAGACGGCGTATATATCACTGGTGTTGACCTGTCAATCAGCATTAGGCCCCGCCTGAGTCATTTCCTCATAGACGTCTATGGGAGCAGAGGAGTCGCCCCCTTCTGGTCACTACACAGAAGTAGAGTCATTTCCTCATAGACGTCTATGGGAGCAGAGGAGTCGCCCCCTGCTGGTCACTACACAGAAGTAGAGTCATTTCCTCATAGACGTCTATGGGAGCAGAGGAGTCGCCCCCTGCTGGTCACTATACAGAAGTAGAGTCATTTCCTCATAGACGTCTATGGGAGCAGAGGAGTTGCCCCCTGCTGGTCACTACACAGAAGTAGAGTCATTTCCTCATAGACGTCTATGGGAGCAGAGGAGTGGCCCCCTGCTGGTCACTACACAGAAGTAGAGTCATTTCCTCATAGACGTCTATGGGAGCAGAGGAGTCGCCCCCTGCTGGTCACTACACAGAAGTAGAGTCATTTCCTCATAGACGTCTATGGGAGCAGAGGAGTCGCCCCCTGCTGGTCACTACACAGAAGTAGAGTCATTTCCTCATAGACGTCTATGGGAGCAGAGGAGTCGCCCCCTGCTGGTCACTATACAGAAGTAGAGTCATTTCCTCATAGACGTCTATGGGAGCAGAGGAGTCGCCCCCTGCTGGTCACTACACAGAAGTAGAGTCATTTCCTCATAGACGTCTATGGGAGCAGAGGAGTCGCCCCCTGCTGGTCACTACACAGAAGTAGAGTCATTTCCTCATAGACGTCTATGGGAGCAGAGGAGTCGCCCCCTGCTGGTCACTACACAGAAGTAGAGTCATTTCCTCATAGACGTCTATGGGAGCAGAGGAGTCGCCCCCTGCTGGTCACTACACAGAAGTAGAGTCATTTCCTCATAGACGTCTATGGGAGCAGAGGAGTCGCCCCCTGCTGGTCACTACACAGAAGTAGAGTCATTTCCTCATAGACGTCTATGGGAGCAGAGGAGTCGCCCCCTGCTGCTCACTACACAGAAGTAGAGTCATTTCCTCATAGACGTCTATGGGAGCACAGAATGCACAGAATGCAGCTTGAACAAATGCACCAGGATGGAACTGGTCTGTATCGATTGGGTTGGTTTCATAGTGCGACCTGAAGGGGGAGGAGCCTATCTGTGTTCTCTCATCTCTGTTCATCTCCCCTCTTCTTCGTCTCTTTCTCTCTCTCGTTTTATTCCTCACGTTAGCTGCTGATCTCGTCTAGATTCACATGATCCAGTGGGTCTCTGCTGCTTCTTCTCTCTCACTTCATTTCTCAAGCTGTCCCCCACGCTGCCGACCCCCCCCCCCCCCCCCTCTTCCCCTCTTCTTTCTGCTCTCGGCGCCCCGACCCCCTCCCTTGATTGAAAGGGTATGGATGGCTGGCACGGAAAGAAAGAAGGAACCAGATAATGACACCAGACCGGATCGTGTGGAAAAACCTGACCTTGCACACACACACACAGACACACACACAGACACACACAATGCTCAGATAAACACATGTGCACCCTTTTATAGTGTTCCTCCTCTTCATCATAAACACACTTGTTCATATTCTGGAGTGCGACATGCTTTCACTGCACACGTTCACGAGCCTCATGATGCCGTGAAAAAGTGCCGTTTGTTCTGCTCAACGTCTGTTTGATGATTTTAAATCTCCATTCACTTAGAGGTGTCTCCTGAGAGCGATTTGGCACTCTGAGGTGTGTGTGTGTGTGTGTGCGTGTGTGTTACTATTATTTATCCACTGCACATATCCGTGTTAAAGCTCTCAGGCCTGAGCTTTTAACTTCTGCTTTATATTCTCTTCATGCTGTCAGTGATCAATGAATCAAACCCTCTCGTGGGTTTAAACGTGTGATTCGAGCCGCCTGATTGGACGTCGGCTGTGAGTCCATCGTTTAGGGGAGTGGGTTCCACTGGATTTGGTGACTTCTGTAGCCGGTGACACCAGATGGAAAAGAGTTGGCTGAGGTTCATCTGGTTGGTTCCAATGTGCTGGATTATGTGTGTTAACACTTTCACGAGGGAGCTTTACACTCTTCTAGTCATCAAAGCATGTTCTCTTGTAAACACTAACACTAAATGTGACTCTTCTAATGACTTCAAAGCGGTTTGAATAAAATGTACATTTCAGAGCGGCGTGGCGTTGAATTGAAGCCGCACGTATCTCCTCCATTGTCTCCGTTCTGAGGCGTCAAGCCTCGAGATCCAGAGACCTGATCCCTCTCACGGCTCTGTTTAGTCTCCTGGAGTCGATCATCAGCAATACACCCCCCCCCCTCCTTCCTCCCCCCTCTCCCTCTCTCTCACACACCTGCATCTCGTCTGGTCTCCCAGATGTTGTCCTGACATGGGGACGGAGACGATTAGCACGCCGTGTCCTCGCTGCCACCGTAGAATTAAACCACAGCTGGTTCCAGGTAGCGAGTATCAGAAAACAGCTGTTTACAGATCCATTTTACATCTGGAGCCCCTAAAAGAACAAGCCAGCATGGAGAGAGCTTTAGTTTTACACAGTAAAGTATTCTGGTGAGAATGAAGGAAACGCTTCTAGAGGTACGGGGTCAGGGGTCAGCGGGGGGGGGGGGGGGGGGGTCGCTGGTCACTGCATCGTCTAAAGAAGGAGCCGCTATCTAGTGCAGATGTGAGGAACCATCAGTCCTCATCTGCTGTAACTCAGTCCCAGGTACACACACACACACACTCAGACACACACACACGCACACACACACACACACACACGCACGCACACACACACACACACACACACACACACACACACACACACACACACACACACACACACACACACCGTTTTCATATTCCTCATGGAAATATAAATTGTGGCATCAATCAGGAGAGAGAACCAAGTGATGGAGAGAGGAAATGAAGGATGGAGAGGACATCAGAGGGAGATGCTCTGCACACGGAGGAGAAGACAGTAAACATCTCACAGACAGATGGCTTCCTCAAAAAAAACTCAGCACTGCAGGCCGGCGCATATGTTGCCTGGAAGCTGCTCTGTGAATGTTAATATGTGTTTGCTCATTAACCGAGGTGCCATATGAGGAAGGCTCCGATTGGACCACGTTCTGATTAAAACCAATCTTTTACGAGTGTTGTCATGTTCGGTGACAAACGCCTCCAGCTGGGGAGTTTGGGTTTGACGTCAGCAGGGTTTTTTTGTAGTTATCCCCCCTCTGAAAGCAGGGGGTGCTTTAGGGCGGGGCTACACGCTGATTGACAGGTCTATAATAGGCCATAAAGCATGGGATGCTTTAAAAAAAAAAGAAGCCAAGATGGCGACCATTGTAATAAGAGAGTAGAACATAATGAATCCCGCACTTTAAACAGGGCTTAGCTGGCCCGCTAACAGTGGTCGGTGCGGTCTAATTCCTGGTCAATGTGGCCCGGCAGAGGGAGAAAGAGTCACCTCATCCTAGAGCTCAGTGAGGAGAGTGGATCCAACACGCACAGCTGATTCTAACTCATGTGCGTGTTTCTGTGTGTGTGTGTGCGTTTGTCTCCACAGCTTCATCCTGGTGTTTGGATGCTTGGTTCTCTCCGTGTTTTCAACCATTCCCGCTCACCAGGAATTCTCTGCACACTGCCTGCTCATCCTGGTAGGACACACACACACATGCACACACACACACAGGAAGTGTATTCAATCAGGAGGTGTCTCTCTCGTTGAGTGTGTGTTACTGAGAGATTCTGCAGTGAAATGCGGATTGTTCATTCTCTGCTGTATAAGGAACCCTAATCATCGCCTCCCTGCTCTAAAGTGAACTCTTTAGTTTCTAATCAGACCTCTGATGTTTGTAAGAAAGTAATTATTCTTCTCCCAGTTAAAGCTCTTTTAGCTTCATAACAAACAGTGAGAATCTCATACGTGACCATTGAAGTCAACCACATAGTCTCATTGTGATGAACACTCCATCACGTCCTTCACTGCCTGCACTGCTTGTGCATTTGAAGGTCCTTGGTTTGTGTGCGTGTGTGTGCGTCTGCAGGAGTTTGTGATGATCGTGGTGTTCGGTCTGGAGTACATCATCCGGATATGGAGCGCCGGCTGCTGCTGCCGCTACCGAGGCTGGCAGGGCCGCCTGCGCTTCGCCAGGAAGCCCTTCTGTGTCATCGGTCCGTGTGCATTTTAAACTCTTTCATAATGTATACTTTATATGAAGTGTGACCGGTGATGGGGATGTTATATATTGAACCCGCGACCCCCCCCCCCCCCCGGAGGAGCGGCAGAAGATGAGATCATCATTAAATGTGGACATCCTGTCCTTCTTTGTTCATCGGCCTGAACTTCAGTCTAATAATTACTTTGTTTTTTCCCCTCCATTCCCCCTCCCTGCCCCCAAGACATCATCGTCCTCATCGCCTCGGTTGCCGTGGTTTCGGCCGGTAGCCAGGGCAACATCTTCGCCACCTCGGCGCTGCGTAGCCTTCGCTTCCTGCAGATCCTGCGCATGGTGCGCATGGACCGCCGGGGGGGCACCTGGAAGCTGCTGGGGTCTGTAGTTTATGCCCATAGTAAGGTAGGACTCCTGGAACCCCCAGGTATTAAATGTTATAATACGTTATTAAGTTAAAGGTATTTAAGTGCTTATGCTTGTGTAACATACCCATCGTCATCATCATCATCATCGAGTGTCGTTTCACCGTCTTTGTTCTTTACTGCTCGTGTTTACGACTCGATATTAACAACAGAACAAAGTGAGGCTTTTTATAAATGACCTGGTGGTGACCGTCCTGCAGGAGCTGGTGACGGCCTGGTACATCGGCTTCCTGGTGCTGATCTTCTCCTCCTTCTTGGTTTACCTGGTGGAGAAAGAGTTCAACAAGGAATTCGCCACCTACGCTGACGCCCTGTGGTGGGGCACGGTGAGAAGACACACAAATACAACCCGCACACACACAGCAACTACAGTGTGTACAGTCTACATCTCTTTTTACACTTTCTTACTGACGTCAAGTCACACCTCTCGTGCAACTGGATTAATAGTTAAATAATAGATTCAAACGACTAAACCCACATTTAGGTTTAACAACTAAACCGAAAATTAGGTTTAACGTACAGTTAAGTCTCAACTTGAAACACTCAAGGTTAGTAAACCAGTTCAAAAACCTTCTTTTTGTTCATGAATTCATGTAAAGTACATCTCATCTCATCTTTGCGACTTCCTGTTGAACCTTGACCCCTCAGATCACCCTCACGACCATCGGCTACGGGGACAAAACCCCGCAGACGTGGACGGGACGCTTGCTGTCCGCTGGCTTCGCTCTGCTGGGGATCTCCTTCTTCGCTCTGCCAGCGGTGAGTCATGAAGCTCCATGACCACTTCCTGTCAACAATACATGCCCGCAAGCTCCAGAGAGCTAATTCACTTCCTGCTAGCGCCAGAGAGCTAATTCACTTCCTGTTAGCTACAGAGAGCTAATTCACTTCCTGCTAACTCCAGATAGATATTTCACTTCCTGTTAGCTCCAGAGAGCTAATTCACTTCCTGTTAGATGCAGGTAGGTATTTCACTTCCTGTTAGCTCCAGAGAGCTAATTCACTTCCTGTTAGCTGCAGGTAGGTATTTCACTTCCTGTTAGGTCCAGAGAGCTAATTCACTTCCTGTTAGCTGCAGGTAGGTATTTCACTTCCTGTTAGCTCCAGAGAGCTAATTCCCATGTTTTTGGTTCAGGGAATCCTCGGCTCTGGTTTTGCCCTGAAGGTTCAGGAGCAGCATCGACAGAAGCACTTTGAAAAGAGGAGGAACCCGGCTGCTAGCCTCATCCAGGTACACACACACACACACACACACACACACTTCACCTCTACTGAATTTTAGTTGCAGCAGCTGAGAACCAGTGTGAACATGTGTATTTTGAGAGTGTCTCAGCTTTTCACTGTGTGTCTGTGTGTGTGTGTCCACTCTTTACACCTTGATGAGTGTGTGTCCACTCTTTACACCCTGATGAGTGTGTGTGTGTGTGTCCACTCTTTAAACCTTGATGAGTGTGTGTGTGTCCACTCTTTACACCTTGATGAGTGTGTGTGTATGTGTGTGGTCTCTCCTCCTATCAGAGTGAAGGTGTTTCATTAAGTGCACTCTGTCAGTGTCTGTCAGTGTCTGGTTGTGTGTCGCTGACGTCTCTCAGTTTCCGACAGCAAAAACAGTGGTGGGATTTCATGAGCCGTTTCCACGGTGACCAGTCCCTGTTGCTGACCCCCCCCCCAGCCCTCCCCAAGCCGTCACTCATAGTTACAGAAAAGACCAGATGTATCACTTTTGAATCAAGATCAGATCAATGCAGTTGACTTACATCGGTGTCAGATGCTGCATTTTACTGTGAATATCCCATAATGCTTCATTGTTGACTCAAACGGGAGAATCCTCTCCAGGTGCAGACGATGGAGACCATGACTTCTCACAGGTTGTGACAGATAAGGGGAATGAGATAAATGTACAGGTCTACCCTCATTTATGAGTTCAATCATCACACATGATGCAATCATTTAAATCACCAGAGCAGCTGTAAAATAGAGGTTTCATTCATGCAGCTGTTTATTTATTTTTAAACATCCTTCAGCTCTGCTTGATGGACCCTTCCGTCTGTCACTTCCCTCCCCCCTCCCCCCCCCCCCCCCCGTTCACCTAATGGTTTAATTGATGCTGGTTTGTCTCCGTAGTGTGTCTGGCGTAGTTATGCTGCTGATGAGAACTCGGTGTCCATCGCTACCTGGAAGCCTCATTTGAAGGCGTTGCACACCTGCAGCCCGGCCAAGTAGGTACCAGCCCACACGCGTGTTTCTCCATTCGCTCACACGCGCTTCCTACAATATTTAAAGTAACCGTCCGCTTGGCCTTCGACGCGTCGCACATCCATTCAGCGTATGAACGTGATGCAGCTGTCAATCATCACTGGATACTGATCTCTCCCCTTTGTCTCCTCCGCTTCCTCCCACTGACCCTGAAGGAAGGAGCAAGGAGAGACCACCTACAGGTTAGTACGACTCTCAGCTGGCTCCACACGCACGCACACACACACACACACACACGCACACACACACAAACACGCACACACACACGCACACACACACACACGCACACACACACAAACACGCACACACACACGCACACACACACACACACACACACACACACGCACACACACACAAACACGCACACACACACGCACACACACACACACACACACACACACGCACACACACGCCTTTATTTTGAATGATGTTTATCACGTGACTCTGACATCTCATGGTTCTTTTGGTGTCTTGTTGTTGGATCACAGATGAACAGAGTGATGGATTCATTCATTCGTTACCATGGTGATATCAATGATGTATTTAGGGATTGAAGCCTTGTTCACATGTTTAACATAAATATATAAGCTGTGGTACAGAGTTTCAACTCTTTCATCACGGCTGATGATGTGATAAAAGAACGCGATGCTTCCACCGTTTGATTCATGATGTTCTGCTGGAGTCAGGAGGAGATGTTCTGGTCCCTCAAGGTGGACAAGACACCAAGCACTTCTGATTCCTCCTTCACTTCACTCCATGTCTCCTTCCTCCTTCTCTCACTACTGTTTCCCTCCCTGCTCTTCACTCGCATAGAGGGGGGGGTGGGGGGGGGGGGTGGGCTTCAGTGTGTGCGTGTGTGTGTGTGCACGTGTGTGTCTGTGCGTGCCTTCAAAGACAGGAGTCTGTACCATGACGCACTTTTTCCATTGGGATGGTATTTATGTAACTCATCAAACACGAGTCGAGGACGCAGCGAAGTTGAAACAGAAAAAAGAAAAAAGGGGGGGGGGGGCAGAGAGAGATTTGTGAGTTTAATTATGCTCGTATAGTTTTTACAGAGCAGCCGATTCTCTACTGAGCCAGCAGCCACACACACACACACACACACACACACACACACACACACACACACACTTCTGCTGTGAGTCAAACACAACAATGTTTAATTAGGCTTCACCCCCCCCCCTTTGCTTAGAACCAGCTGTTCCAGTAAAGCCGATCCAGCGTGACGTCTTGACGGCGTTGCCGGTCGCGTGGCGCTCTCTCCTCAGAGGCTGCGGGGTCACCGGGGGTCAGCGAGGCTGCTTTTGGGTTTAAGCACACTCGTAAACACTGGCGGGTGTTTAATCTGGAGCTAGTGTGTGTGTGTGTGTGTGTGTGTGTGTGTGTATGCGTGTGTGTGTGTGTGTATGTGTGTCTGTGTGAGTGTGTGTGTGTGTGTATGTGTGTGTTGTGGGAGCCCAGTCTTCCGAGAGGAGCCTGGGGCTTCAGGTGGGAATAAGAGTTCAGCCGAGACCCCAGGATTGCAGTGAAGTCAAACAGAAATTTTATTTATTATAACCTGAGGGGAAGAGGGGAGGGGGCATAAGCAAACTCAAAACGCCGGGTTCACCGGAGGCATCGGGCAGCTCAGCTGGACTCGTCCTGGAGTGAGAAGGGCAGAGGGATTAGTGTCGTTCCGCTTCTTTTCTTCTTCCCCCGCAGTGTCGTCTCACCCTCCCTTTTACAGGCTCTTGATTGAGGTTCTGATTCAGAACACCTGGGAGGTGCACTTAGGGCCACCTGCTGTAGTACCGCCCATCCACTACCACGCCTCTTGGTGGCCGTTGCCTGGCTACCCCAAGCCATGTGGGGCGCTGCTCGCCAGCTGGGCCATCACAGTGTGTGTGTGTGCGTGTCTCTGTGTGTGTGTGTGTGTGTGTGTGTGTGTGTGTGTGTGTGTGTGTGTGTGTGTCTGTGTGTGTGTGTGTGTGTGTGTATGCGTGTGTGTGTGTGTGTGTGTGTGTGTGTGTGTGTGTGTGTGTGTGTCTGTGTGCGCACAGTTCATTCAAATGATTCCAACCTTTTCTTTAAAGAGTAACTGTGACTTCTCCTCATTTCACAGCTTTTTTTAAACCTGCTTTGTTAAAAAGCTTGATTCCAGAGTCCAGAACTCGCACCAAACTACGAGATGTAGACACAACTGGAACACACACCATAACACAAACACCGCGAGCGTCCAATCAGGGTCCAGAGAGCTCGTGGATGGAGATGATGTCCACTCCCTCCATCTCCTCCTCCTCCTCCTCCAGCGCTACGCAGCATCCTCTCAGCAAGGAGACCAACTCCCTGCTTCCCTCTCGTAGGGCTGTCAAAGTTACCATGTGACTAATTAAAGGGGGATTCAATAGAAAAGAAGTTGTTTGTGATTGTTGACGTCATCCTCCAGTTGAACAAATGAAACGTACCCGTAGATTCACTGTCACATGTTGCCTCCAAAGCATCAGACGCTCTGAGTGGTGCTTTTCTCTTGGTGACCTGGTGACCCACAAGTTGTGCTCTGGTGGTTTGGGCAGGTTGTGGGGGGGGCTATTTGGGCAGGGGGGGGGGGGAGGGTAAACCGACCGATGCCTGCGCCCTGGACTCTGAGGGGGAAACAGGTGTTGACAGCATCCCTCGCTCTATCGACCTCTGACCCCATCAAACACTTTCTGCATCAACTTCCTCCTGAACTCACTTCCCTTTGCCTTCTTCCCCCCCCCCACCCCCCCCCCCCCCCAGTCAGAAGCTGAGCTTCAAGGAGCGTGTCCGGATGGCGAGCCCGCGCGGTCAGAGCATGAAGAGCAGGCAGACGTCCGTCAGCGACCGCCAGCGCTCCTCCCCCAGCAACGAGGGGGGGGGCGAGCTGATGGGGGGGAGCCCGGCCAAGGTGCAGAAGAGCTGGAGCTTCAACGACCGGACCCGCTTCAGGCCCTCGCTGAGGCTGAAGAGCCAGACCCGCAGCGCGGCGCCGGACGGTGAGCCCAGGGCCGCGGGGGGGGCCGGAGGGGGGGGGTTGGAGATGAGCTGTGATGATGTCATCCCCGTGTGTGTCTCAGTGGACGCGGCGGCCATGGCGGCGGAGGACTCCTTCGACGAGAGGGGCTGCCACTGCGACGTGACGGTGGAGGACCTGTCGGCGCCGCTGAAGGCCGTCATCAGAGCCGTGAGGTGAGCTGCTGCTCCAGTCGTCATGGTGACAGGGACACGCACCAGCACCAGCAAGCCCCCCCCAACACGTTTCTGAGTATCAACAACCGTCCATACGTTCAACTGTTCACTTTGTTCACGTTGTCACATGACTCTTCGTCTGAAACAGGTTTGGCTTCTTGAAGAACTCAGAATGAAACCTTTTTTACAGAATCTGGTTAAAACAGATCTGCTTCATGGTCTACTAGAGACCTGTCAATCAGCGTGTAGCCCCGCCCTAAAGCATCCCCTGCTTTATGGTCTGTTTGACTCCACATGGACCATCATTCACTAAATGAACATCATGCTGCATTGAAGAAGACTTGAAACTAGGACTGAGACCATAAACTCATGTTTACAATGTTTACTGAGGGAATAAATCAATCTCCAGTGACCTTCCTCCTCCTGTGATTGGCTGGTTGGTCGTGTTGTGTAACTCATCAAGGTGCGCTCACGTCCCTCATTGATCTCTAGGCCGTTTGTTAACTGCATCGATCCAGAAAGAATGAAACAGTCCTCCGGTGATGTTTGTTTTCTACAACACAACAACAACACAACAACACAACATGTAGCAATGACACATCTCACTATGTTTGCTTCCCTCAAGCTGGTTTCTGGCTTTTCTGGCTTTTTACCTCTGTATCTGTATGACTCGGTGGGTGTTAATGGGGGCCTGAGGCGGGTTGGACCTGTGTGTGTGTGTGTGTGTGTGTGTGTGTGTGTGTGTGTGTGTGTGTGTGTGTGTGTGTGTGTTCCAGCAGACCCTGATCTCTTACACCAGCTCCCTGTGAGGGAATGTTTATCCTTCTGATTCTCGTCCTTCTCTGCTTCCTTGTGTTATTGTAAAGGATAAAGCTCCGTCTTTAGTGTTTGATTGATCACTTTCTCCCTGAGCTCATACGTGTGACCTCTTCAGGTCAATCAGTCGTGTTATAGATTTAATATTCCAGTATTCCTCATGAGCATATTTACTCCACATAGACTAAAACGTCTCATGTTCCCAACACGCATTCAGATTTTGCCCATATGGTTCAGTCTTTGCTGTAAATGATCCGTCCCATCTGTAAAAACAACAATAAGCATTTGCACATCTATTCATAAATTCATGTTCCCAACCTGTGATGCTTTTATTTATGACCCCGATCAGCAGAGCACTCGCACACCTTCATCTGAACTTCAGCTGCTCACGTTGTGGACGACAGCGTGTCCTCAGTGGGACTTTAGTTCTCTAGTGACCAGACGCACGGCTCCCCCCCCAACCCCCCCACGGGCCTTTCTCTGCAGGCAGCCCAAGCAGCGGGCTTTCCCAGGGTGTCGGGTTGAGGGTTGGACCCCCCCCCCCCCCCTGTTATTAGAGGGTCATCTGTCCCTGTTGTCTCCATTTAGACAGCGAGAGGGAAACGGGGCGACTGGGGACAGCAGGAGGCCCTGAAGGCAGCGATCGCCTCCCCTGCATCAATATTGTCCCCCCAGCGGGGGTCCTGCTCACGGGGTAAAGCAGAGGAGGATCACATGCTCACGTTCCAAAGTCAAGAGAATCCAGGGCACCTCGTGTCCCTTTAGAGGCGCCTTTAGGTAACCGAGACTTCAATAATGTTTTCATGACCCTCCGCCGCTCAGGAGGCTGCTGCTGCCCCCTGCTGGTGGGTCACAGTCGCTGCGTCCTCATTTCTCTGCACCGACCAACCTCGTCTCCTCTCTCCTCTGTGTGTGCCTGCAGGATCATGAAGTTCCACGTGGCGAAGAAGAAGTTCAAGGAGACGCTGCGTCCCTACGACGTGAAGGACGTGATCGAGCAGTACTCTGCGGGACACCTGGACATGTTGTGTCGCATCAAGAGCCTGCAGACCAGGTCAGGACTCACCTTAGATAATGACACGATCCTTATTCACGTATTTAAACGAAGCGACTTCCTCGTTTGAATTGAAATAAAGTACTTTGGTGGCTTTCTTCAGTTAAATGAACCGGTTGCTCCCATGTGAGGCCTTCTTCCCGTTCTATGTATTTGACACGTTAAACAGTTGTGTGAAACTACTGCTGGACTTCCTGTGAGTCCTCTAGAGGTCAGAGGTCACTACCTCCATCCCACTTGCAGCTGTGTGTGTGTGTGTGTGTGTACTCTACCTGTACACCTGTGTCCCCTCTCTCCCTCAGACTAGACTCTGTAGTGGGGCCTCCTGCGACGCCCTTCAGCAGCCGCGCCAAGACCGTTTCCTCTTCCTCTCTGCATTTATATTACAGCCAGGCCCGGAGGAAACACTCTGCACCGGGGTTAGAGACACCCCCCCCCGCCCCCCCCGCCCGCTAACACAACCAGTCCTCTGGGTCAAGCAGCCATGCATTCAGTGTGTAGTGGTTGTAGAAGCTTTGTGGGCTGGAGGTCCGGTTCATTTCTGTCTTTACCTCCTTACTCACACTAACAGACCCCCTCTCCCCCCACGACCTGAACCGGACTCGACCCAGGTCCCAGACTCAGGGTACCGTGGTCTAGTGTGAGACATGGTGGAGACGTTTCACCAAACCAGCTGCTTGACCCACGTCCTCTGTAGAGGTCATCAGGGAGCTCCACCAATGGACTTTGGACACAGTTCTACCAGGAAAATCCCTTATTAACTGTTTTTAAGCATTAACTGTGGTGAAAAGAAATGAAGCCCAAAAGTGTTCCTTCATGTCCTCACTAGTGAGCACCACTGGAGCTCTGTGAGGGTCCGGCCTCCCTGAAGACCTCCTCATGATGTCATCTAACACTGTACGGGCGTCCTCGGTGCTACTCGCAGAGGACTTTGTCTTCACGTAGAAGCGCCGATCCACAATCTCCTTGAACTCATGAATCAGAAGAATCCGACGTCAAAATGCGGCTTTGCTTCATTTCCTGTTTCCTTCAGATTCAAAACTCGTTCAGACGCTTCTGCAAATCCTTCAATGACGAAAGCAAAGCCCGGCGCCGCTGTGCGGTTGTGGATTGGTGCGTTCTCGTGTCCAAACCTCACAGGTTGTGCTGAATGAATAGAGGAATAACATGGTTAATAACATGGTTAATAACATGGTTCATAACATGGTTAATAACATGGTTCATAACATGGTTAATAACATGGTTCATAACATGGTTCATAACATGGTTCATAACATGGTTCATAACATGGTTCATAACATGGTTCATAGCATGGTTCATAGCATGGTTCATAACATGGTTCATAACATGGTTCATAACATGGTTCATAACATGGTTCATAACATGGTTAATAACATGGTTCATAACATGGTTAATAACATGGTTCATAACATGGTTCATAACATGGTTAATAACATGGTTCATAACATGGTTCATAGCATGGTTCATAACATGGTTCATAGCATGGTTCATAACATGGTTCATAACATGGTTAATAACATGGTTCATAACATGGTTCATAACATGGTTCATAACATGGTTCATAACATGGTTAATAACATGGTTCATAACATGGTTCATAGCATGGTTCATAACATGGTTCATAGCATGGTTCATAACATGGTTCATAACATGGTTCATAACATGGTTCATAACATGGTTAATAACATGGTTCATAACATGGTTCATAACATGGTTCATAACATGGTTCATAACATGGTTCATAGCATGGTTCATAACATGGTTCATAGCATGGTTCATAACATGGTTCATAACATGGTTAATAACATGGTTCATAACATGGTTCATAGCATGGTTCATAACATGGTTCATAGCATGGTTCATAACATGGTTCATAACATGGTTCATAACATGGTTCATAACATGGTTAATAACATGGTTCATAACATGGTTCATAACATGGTTCATAACATGGTTCATAACATGGTTCATAACATGGTTCATAACATGGTTCATAACATGGTAAAGGTAGTTTGTTCTCTGTGTCTGATGCTGTGTGTTGGTGGAAGCTGGAGATACACACAGAGTGACCATCCAGCACATCGTGAGCGAGATGATCTTTTGGATCATCTCGCTCACGATGTGCTGGATGGTCCAGATGAAGACGGCCATGAGGAGACGCAGCGTCTCTAGCGTTATGGTTGGTTTCCTTCACCTGAAGGCTGTGAAAGGTCATGTGACGTCTCGACCTTTTCTAAATCATTCAAAGAGGCCAAACCTCCCCCCCATGAGAGAAGCTTCCCCCGTGCTCCTCTGTGTCTGTCCCCGGCTGCTGGTCCAGATTAGACAAGTGTCTGACCCGGTCTTTCTCCTGTCTCCAGACTGGTGGCTGGGGGGGGCTCTGGGGGCTCTGGTCCCGGCCTGAGCGGCCGACCCAGGAACATGTCCTCCCCTGCGCTGCACTGTTACTACGGCAACCACAGGAGGACGCCCCCCGCCTCAGGGTTACTTTTTATTTCACTTCTAGTCTAGTCCTCCTGCAGTAGAACCTCCTTTAGCCCCGCCCCCTTTGGCACTAAATCAACATCTCCTTTAAAACGCCTTCATGTGTTGCAGTAGAGAGTGAAAGAACACAACCTGATTTATAACCTTTTGCTCTGAACGTTTCCACCTGGTTCTGATTCTTTATTAAAATGTGGACTTTGTTGCACGTTGGTTTTCTTTTGTGAAACGACATAAACGCATGAAATCCAATCCAAAGAGATGAAGGTATTTCATACGGATCCATTGTGCCACTAACTGACATCACACCCGCTGTGGCTTTAGGTCCGTTTCCTCATGAGGAGAACCTGAGAAGCTTCAGCGCCGACTTCTATTACAGTCATTGTTGCAAGTGTATTCACTCCTCTGTGTGTGTGTGTGTGTGTGTGTGTGTGTGTGTGTGTGTGTCAGGGTGGATCAGATCCTGGGAAAAGGCCAGATCCCCGTGGATAAGAAGACGAGGGACAAGCTGAACCCAGATGGAGATCCTCTGGAGGGCGTGAGCATGCTGGGCCGAGTGTGTAAGGTGGAGAGACAGGTGAAGCTTCTAGAATTACACTCAGAACCCAACAAATAGCCGCTTGTGTCATTTGTGCGATTTCCAACAAAAATCCAGAAACAAGTTTCCACATGAATACAGACTTTTCAAAATAAACTTCAGCCTTCAAATAACAAAAAAGTCCACATTGACTTCTACTCTGTTTATTTATCATGTTGCATTGTGTAGCATTGTGTAGCATTATGTAGCATTGTTTAGCATTATGTAGCATTGTGTAGCATTATGTAGCATTGTGTAGTATTATGTAGCATTTTGTAGCATTATGTAGCCTTGTGTAGCATTATGTAGCATTGTGTAGCATTATGTAGCATTTTGTAGCATTATGTAGCCTTTTGTAGCATTATGTAGCATTGTGTAGCATAATGCAGTGGGAGGTGCCAGTTAAGGCGCCTGGGGAGCAGTTAGACAGGAGTGAATGTTGGATGAGAGCAGGAGACAGCTGAAGATGTTGGAGGGACAAGTCCTCAGTTGAATGTGGACGTCAATAACTTGCAACCCTACTCCCTTTGTCCCTGCCTGTCCGTCCCTTTGTCTCCATCTGTCCGTCCCTTTGTCCCTGCCTGTCCGTCCCTTTGTCCCTGCCTGTCCGTCCCTTTGTCCCTGCCTGTCCGCCCCCTGCGGCTCTCAGGTGACGTCCATTGAATCAAAGTTGGACTCCCTGCTGGACGTCTACCGTCAGGTCCTCCAGAAGGGCCCCTCGGCGCTCACCCTGTCCTCCCTGCCCCTGTTCGAGCTGGACCACCAGCAGCACCACCACGGCGACTACCAGGCCTCCATCCCCAGCAGGGACCTCCCCTCTCCTCAGGGAGGGGGTCCGGCGGGAGGCGGGGGAGATGGAAACCGGGGGATCCGGCGATCCCTCAGCGCCAACCACAGAGGCCTCCGTCTCATCCTGCCTCCCGCCGACGACGACTGCCCCCCGGACTCAGCCCCCCCATCCTACCCCCCGTCCACGGCCTCGCTGTCCCCGTCCCCCCTGCTGCCCCCCGACAGCCCCTACCCGACCTTGGCGCCCCCTCATTGCACCTCCAACAGAGCTCACTTCCCCGACCTGCCGCCCCCACCTCCCTCCTCGGGGGGCTTCACCCTGCGGCTGCCCCCCATGGACCACACCTCCCACCTCCGATGCGCCGCCGTGCTGGTCCCGGACGAGGAGGTGGATCAGGGGGGCCTGGGTCCCTCTCTCAGGGGGGGATCCGGTCTGGACCCTGAGCGCGAGCGGGGGGGCGGCGAGGCGGGCCCCGCCCATAGACGGGAGAAGGCGGGCCTGAAGTCCGAGGGGCTCTGGAGGAGGCACCTGAGCCTGGAGGACAACCCCCTGCTGCTGCTCTCGTCCAGTCCGGACGGGACGCCTTCGGACTGGGGGGGCGGGAAGTCCCTCTCCGTGCGCAACCTCAGCCGGCCGTTGAGCAACCACGCCGCCCCCCCTCCCGCCGCGCTGGCGGACCACGAGGGCGCGGGTCACGGCGACCTCGGCGACTGGGACGGCACGGAACTCTTCATCAGGAAGTGCGAGCTGGAGCCCGAGGGGGAACATTTGAACTTCCTGTCCCAGGGACCAGACCGAGACCCCTCGGACCTCTTTCACGCTGCGGGGGAGTCTGCTCCTCTCCCCAAGGGCAACGGCGACTTCCTCCCCCAGCCCCCGCACATACAGCTGGCATGACCGCGCACTTTTGCATTCTGCATGCACATCGCTAGGGGAGACCCTTCTACAGAATGTCAACAGAAAGGTCCTCGTACTCGAGAGTGTCCACTTTTCATGCAGATTGCATCACGTTTTATATCTTAAATTAGCATAAAGTACGATGAAAGTGGGCATTTTAAAAAGAATACAAAATATACAAAAACCCTCTTTGAGATCTTTATCCAAAGATCATTTGGAGATGACCAGACATCAGGTTTCAGAACCAGGGGGACTTCTTTTCGACAGTTTAGCTCTTAAGTCTGAACATTAAATCAAACCAAAGAAGCCGTTTGGATGGAATCCAGGATTCAAATCCTTAATAAATATGATTGTCTCAAGTTACAGAAATCAAGAATGTAGTTGAATCCCAAACAAGCCGCTGGAAACTCAACACGCAGTAAGACCAGTAGCACACACACACACAGGTACACACACATACACACACACACACACACAGGTACACACACATACACACACACACACACACACAGGTACACACACACACACACAGGTACACACACATACACACACACATACACACACACACAGGTACACACACATACACACACACATACACAGGTACACACACAGGTACACACACACACACACACACACACAGGTACACACACTCACACACAGGTACACACACAGGTACACACACATAGGTGCACACACAAAAAAACAGGTACACACACACACAGGTACACACACATAGGTGCACACACACACATGGTCATTGAAGGTCAGTAAAGGCCAGTAAAGGTCAAAGAAGCCCCCCCCCCCACTAGTTCACCTCTGTCAAAGCTTTGAGACACTTTGAGACCTTTCCTTTAATAATCCCCTCAGATTCAGTGTGTGAGTTCTTCATATTGACCCAGGACCAATAAGGATTAAAGATAGATCATTAAATCACATGATTGTTAGAGACTTCATCAAACATTTAGTTTTGTAATTGAGGCTGTTTTATTAAAACAAGAAGATTATTTGAAATGACCTTTCACCTTGTGAGGAAAGAGATTGGAAGAAATCCGGATGTGAAAAATTCAAATCAATACCCACAATGCACGTATGATTTCTTAATGATGTTGCAGCTCAGTGTTTGTATTTACACCATTTTTATCATCTCAGTTTATGCTCCTGCGTCATTTTAAATTTTGCCACCGCAAGGCATTGTGGGTTGGAATTATCTTTGGTAGAAGAAGTAAGTACTATAAGTAAGAATTAAAGCACACGTCCTATGTTTAAGAAGCTAATAAAGGAAGCATTGAAGCATGTTTCCTTTGCTAAAGGAGCTAATAAAGAGTTCAGCCACACATCCGCATGTTAAAGTAACTCCAAACCAACGAGAGAGCACAAAGTCGGCCTTAATGAACGCATCTGAACTCATAAAGGAGCCCTGTTAGGACCTTCTCTCGTTTACCTGTGTGCACCTGGTGCACGGATGATGACGGCCTCCACCCAGCCCACGCAGAGGCAGAGCGGTGCTGCGATGGGTCGGACCCCCCCGGGGGAAACCATGGTGACGCACGGCTCTTTATGCGTGCTGTCACGTGATCCGTGCGTTAGATTCTGCTGCTGACATGTCAACGACGTTTCACTCATGTCGAGGAGAGACCGTGTGACCTCTATAATGACCCCATTTAACCATTTGGGTGAGTAGCTTTTAAAAAATGGAGCACGTTCTTTAGTCCATATTCAGATTGTGAAGTTTTCCTCGGCAGGTTTATGGAAAATACTTTTTAGATCCTCTGTGTTTTAAATGCCATCTGCGTGTTGACTGCTCGCGACGAGAATTAAGCACAAAACTGTGAGGGTTCATTTTTGTTTTTGCATGTTTACGTCTGAAGGGTCACGCCTTCAGTCTTAAAGAAATGTGTTTTGACATGTTAACGGCGACCTTTATCGTTGTTAATTTGCAGTAATTTTCCCTTTTGTTTTGAAGGGGGAGTAATTGCATCGCTTAGCAAATGAATATTCTGTAGTAGAATATACAAGTATTATCTCCTAACAAATGACGTTAACACTTAAATATATTTTACAGCCCATGCAGAAGTTGAAGCACGGTTTGTGGGTTTTTTGGGGAGTTTGCGAAGCCTGAAAAATGTGACCTGGTAGTTTGATGCTATTGGAATAGACTTGTCGTAATACACTTGTTTATTGACAAAAAGAGGCCCAATCAAAACTGTTCATTTCAAAGTGAGACATTGAACACAAGAATAAGTCTGCGCACGCTGAATCTCACAAAACATGCCATTTGTTTTTGCAATCTGCAAATGCTTCGGGTGCCTTTCTCACATGAAACGTTTTATTCTCAAACTCTCCTGTTTGCCGTTTGCCTGCAGCATCGTGCATCGTGTTCTTTGGCTTCTTGTGCCTTTCAGGGCTATTAATACAACTTCGCTACTGCTTGAACAGTCATTTATTACACTACTGGGCCTTAAAGCTTGACAATGTTAACATTATTTCTTTGAAATTAATTTATTAAAGTGCACATTATGTTCTCTGGATGAGAAATGCAAAAATACTTTTATTATTCATTAATAAAGTACAAATTAACTAAACTTTTTTGATTGTTGTCTTTATTTGAATTTTAGAAGTTCAGGGTGGTGTATAAGGGATGGAAAGGGAATCCTATTTAATAAATATCTACATGTTTTCCTAAATGTCTTCACATCTTTTGTACTTAGTTACATTCCACAATTTCGCAGAAATGTGCGGACTTACGGAGCGGCCGTGAATGCGTCCTGATTGACAGTTGATGGCAGTTGGTGAGGCGGGAGATCGCGCTAACGTTAGCTACCCGGACAGAGGCCCGGATTCAAAATGTCCGACTGGGAGGAGGAGGAGGAGGGCAGCGCTGCCGTCCCAAAGCCCGCTCCGACCGAATGGAAAGTACCGCGTGACGACGGCGTGAGAAACGGAACCGGCTCCGGTGATTCGAGGGGGTGGCGAGCGGACTGTGACGGGGACAGAGGTCGGAGAGGCGGAGGCGAAGGCTGCTCGTTTCCACGGGCCGCGCAGCGCGGAGGAGCCCAAAGACGAGCCGCTGGTGACGCGAAGTCGGACTCTGGTCTGCCCGTGACGTTCGCCGTGGACAACGCTTTAGTTGGGAGGATAATAGGTTGGTTTAAGATAAAGAAAAGTAATTTAACTTGTTGGGAGTTTCAGCAAAACGCCATGTGACTTGCTGCTAGCTAGCGTTAGCAAGCGGTAATTAACAGTTAGCTAGCTAGTTAGCGTTAGCATGGTGATGCGGTTTGGTTTATCCATATTTCACCAAGTTACGTGTTTTGAAATGACCTGTGATTTAGTAAAACTTATGTACAGAGTTTGGACGGATTTTTTATGCTCTTGTCTGTGAATAAAGTTGAATATAATCGTGTTAAAGGTCGAGGAGGAGCCAAAATCCGTGAACTTGAGGAGAGCACCGGAGCGAGGATAAAGGCAAGTTGGTTAACCTCGTGAACATGTTTTAAAATGTTCATTTAAATTCGGCCAACTAATGCCAACAGTTAACATTACCTGTGATTTATAAACTTTTAACAATAAAAGCTTGTAAATGCTTATTTTGACGACTGAATATTCTCTGAAACTGGGACTTGTTGTTAAATCTGTATTTAGTTAAATACAACTCTTTACTAAGTCAGTTTGCTCTATATTTGGGTGCATGTGCTGTGAATATAAACAATAACCGATAAGTTACTGTTGTTCTTATTTTCTTTAAAAGCTGCTACGAGGAGCTTTCATTTAGTGCAGATGTTATTTCATGTACAAACTATTTTGTGTACTAACTGAAAACATGCCTGTAGGAGCTATAATTTAGTTATATATTCTTTAAATATATTTTTCTTGATTGTTTGGGTAGCGGGAGCACTAATTGAGTAATTGGATCACTAATTGGCTAATGCGGTGGGCACCTGGAGGATACTTAAGGGCATAGCCAGGTGGGACCAGCATGCACCAGGGTGACAAATAAGTTTTTACCAGTTACCAGTTAAACAGTTACCAGTTACCAGTTAAACAGTTACCAGTTACCAGTTACAGTTACAGGTACAGCAGTGAAACAGGTGAAACAGTGAAGCAGTTAGACAGTGCATAGGAAAGCAGCTCACTTCATGTTATGTTTTTTGGTGATATTTTGGTTAAAAATAAACAACAAGCAACAAGAAAACACCGCCTGGACAACACTCTTTTTTTCTGAGTAAAAGACGTCAAACTAGGTGCATCAGTGGCCTTTGATCAAGGATACGTAGGACAAATGGCCACTACAATGCCGTATACGATGGATTGTTATACAGCGTTACCTGCAACGTGAAAATGAAATCCGCAAACTCCTTCACCAGGCAAAACTCTTCAGTTGAAGCGAGTGCAAAACGCACCGAGGGCCAATTCGACAAAGTAAATTGGCCTTGAACTGCATAGATTTAGTTTTAAGGTTTAATGAAGTTTTCTAATAGACAGATCAGGCTGTTAATGTGTCTAAGCATGTTTAGGATGTTTGTTTTCCTCATTTTGCCCAGATAAATAACGGTGACTTCGAAGGCGAGGTGGTCCTCTTCGGCTCCTCTGCCGCCCAGCAGAAGGCCAAGGAGCTGATCGAAGACCTGCTGGCTGATGGCAACTCTCGATCTCGCAATGGTACCAAGTCACATGATTCCCGCCCCACGTGAAATCCTTTTAGATCTTTTAACAGAAGTTTTAGCGGTGCTATATTTTTAAAAATGGATCTTCTGCAACGACTGATCTGTTTCTCTGGTCCTGGATGGAGACTATGGAGGAGGAACTGGTGGAGGAGGCTACAGAGGAGGAGGTGGCAGAGGATTTAGGGATCCCTCTGTCTGGTCTGCTACAGCGCTAGAGGCTGCAGCGACGGCCCCGGCACCTCCATCTATAGACTGGAACGACATCCGGCAGAACAAGGACAAGTATGAAGAGCTCAAGTGGAAAGGTGGGGGCTCATTTCTGTCCACAGGGACCAGGGTAGTGATGTTTCTCATTGATTCGGCCTCTGAGGGAATCCTGGTCCTGGTGACATGATGATGATGATGATGAAGAATGGGCCTCGTCTATGGATTCAAACCATTTCTGTAATCTTTACTTCTTTCAGACTGCCCCCCTCTGAAGAAGAACTTTTACACTGAGGCAGCAAGTGTGTCCATGCTCACAGCAGAGGAAGTCAGTGAGTGGAGGTAAATCTGCCCGTGTTCCCTTTGTTCTACCACGTCCCTCCGTGGCTCTAGATCCATCACAGCAGGAGAGGAGAGGAGGGACAGTCAATTTATTTATAACTTATTTAATGTGTACAAGAATGTTAAAAACAGTAGCACATATTCAGTTTATTTTCATGTGTTGTTTGGACCAAATGTGGACCGACTGCCACTCTGCGTCCTCCTCTTTGTCTCTGCTGTGTCCTCTGGTATCGACCGGCCTCTTCGTGTTCCACGATGTCCTCGTTCACCTCGTGTTTGTCCACAGGAAGGAAAATAACGATATCTTTGTGGACGACTTGAAGGAGGAGGGGGAGAAGCGGCCCGTCCACAGTCCCTGTCGCACCTTCCTGGAGGCCTTTGAGCTTTACCCAGACATCATGGAAAGTATTGAACACGTTGGCTTCGTCAAACCAACCCCCATCCAGGTATGAATCGCTGGCCCAAGCTCTACTTTAGGATGTCACTGATCATGCTTTCAGTCAAAAGGACCAAACATCTCCAATGAACTAAAGGAAATATTTGACAAAGTGTGGAGAACTGAGCGCAAATGTTAATTTCATGAATGAGATGCCAACTTTACATCCTGCTCCAAATCAGTGTTGCATTCTCTGCGACTTTCTCGCTAAATCTGCCACTTTACAAACGCTCGGCGAGTTCGACACCTTTTTCCTCGATTAGTCCAAAAATAATCAGATTTTTTTTCTCTCTCCAAAAAATTTAATTGAGGCTATGCAGTCTAGTAGTGATGCTGTATGTCTATGTTCTGATTGTGTTTCGTCGACTTGCTCACCAGTCCCAGGCGTGGCCGGTGGCCCTCAGCGGGGAGGACCTGATCGCCATCGCTCAGACTGGGACGGGGAAGACTCTGGCCTACCTGCTGCCCGGCTTCATCCACATGGACGGACAGCCTGTGTGAGCACTCTTGCTTTCATTGGTTTCTGAGGCGAGCAGCTTTGATTATTGAGCGTGTTTTTTCTTTCATCTCCCCCTCCTCTTTTAGGCCTCGGGCCCAGCGTGGCGGTCCAGGCATGTTGGTGCTGACTCCCACCAGAGAGCTCGCCCTGCAGATTGAAACCGAGTGCAGCAAGTATCGCTACAAAGGCTACAAAAGGTCACATGCTCAAAAGTCAGGGAGGAGGAGCTGAGCAGATGGAAAGCTGTTTCTTTGTGATGACGGTGACTCCTTCTGCGCCCCTCTCAGTGTCTGTATCTATGGCGGAGGGGACAGGAGAGCCCAGATCGGCCTGGTGAAGGCCGGCGTGGACATCGTGATCGCCACACCGGGCCGACTCAACGACCTCCAGATGAACGAGCTCATCAATCTTCAGTCCATCACCTACTTGGTGAGCCGCTTGTGTCCTCAGGGCCTCTTATTGTTCTAAATGGCAAAACGGCACCAGCTCAGAGATTGCTAAAAATATTAAAGTGTGTGTAGTGCGCCGTGCTGGGGGGATGGGTGGTGAAACCCCATTGACGCCCCTTAAATGAGGCCCCAAAACGTACAAAAGACAAACGGATAACGTCTCTGATGGTCGGGTGAAGGTGCTGGACGAGGCCGACCGGATGCTGGATATGGGCTTTGAGCCGCAGATCATGAAGATTCTCCTGGACATCCGCCCGGACCGGCAGACCATCATGACCAGGTACACGTCGGATCACATGACGCACTTTAACGTCAGTCATCACAGTGGTGCTGGTGCAGCTCCCTCTGCGAAGGAAGGAGATCGCACAAGAAATACTCAATAATGGAAGCAAATAAATCTTTGATGTCTACATTTCATTCAGTGCCACGTGGCCCACTGGTGTGAGGCGGTTGGCCAAATCCTATCTGAAGAACCCCATGATGGTCTATGTGGGCACGCTGGACCTCGCGGTGAGTGGAGATTTATTGGTTGTTTACTGTGCTCATCTACCTGCCACTACAAAGTGTCTCCTTCTTCCTCAGGCCGTTAACACGGTGCAGCAAACCGTGCTGATCGTCCATGAGGAGGAGAAGAAGTCCTACATCTTTGACTTCATCAGGAACATGCTGCCTCTGGATAAAGTCCTCATCTTCGTTGGGAAGAAGCTCGTGTGAGTGGGAATCTGTCTGTAACGCCCGCGGTAACCACGCGGCTTTGGCAGCAGTTAACCGTGCGTACTAACGCCGCCCCCCCCCCCCCCCCCCCCCTCAGGGCAGACGACCTGTCCAGTGACATGTGTCTGCAGGGCCTTGCTGTGCAGAGTCTCCATGGCGACCGGGAGCAGTGTGACCGAGAAGAGGCCCTCAGCGACTTCAAAGAAAGTATGTTGCAGAGGGAAAGGCTGCTTTTAGAGATGGATGCTTTGTTGGTATGAAGGTGAACGTAAGGCCCAACCCCAGTGCTGCCCCCCCCCCCCGACCCACTGAGGTTACCTGGTCACTGGTTGAGTGGGAGAGTCTTAAAGGCTTTAAATGGTGCAGAAATGAAGGCAAAGCACTTTGCTGCCACACGTCTCATCACAATGACGTATTTCATACTTTTCAGGCTCTGCTCATTAGATGAGAGCTCGCTTCAGATGGTTTTCATGTGGGTTTTTATCCTTTTAATCTTTTAAATGTCATAAGATAACATTCATCTCTTTGATCTTTCGCAGGCCGGGTTCGTATTCTGGTCGCCACAGACTTGGCGTCTCGAGGGTTGGACGTGCACGACATCACGCACGTCTTCAACTACGACTTCCCTCGGAACATAGAGGAGTACGTCCACCGCGTGGGCCGCACCGGCCGAGCAGGGTAAGCAGGGTGGGGGGTCACAAGATTCAAAGCCACTGCCTCGGCGGGGACTTAATGTCGATGCGTGTATGTGCCAGGCGCTCAGGTGTTGCTGTTACCTTGGTAACGAGGGAGAACTGGAGAATGGCCTCTGAGCTCATTCCCATCCTGGAGCGAGCCGGACAGGTCAGCATCACTGTTCATATTCTGAGGTTCCTGTTTCTCTTCATACAAAACATTTGTTCTAGTATCCAGGAGGAAAATGTATTTTTCTCATGGTCAGTAAATGATTACTGCCATTGATTAAGAAGCGTGTGTAACGGAATGATTAAAAGCTGTTTGATGAATTATGTTGAGGGCCTTCATAAAGTGCATGTGGTCTTTGTGGACCCCTCACAGGAGGTCCCTGAGGAGCTGGTGCTTATGGCAGAGAGATATGAGAAGCACAAGAAGGAGAAGGACCTGTGCAATCCCAGGGGAGGAGGAGGTAGGAGAGAAGGAGGAGGAGGAGGGAGGAGAGATGGAGGGTGGGGCAGGAGCGATGGAGGAGGAGGCAGAGATCGAGGCCAAAACTGGGGATTCTGAGCATGATTAAAAATATGGGACTGATGTTGAAGGACCTGAAGCTTCTAGTGTTGTGATTTCTTTTGATTGACCTCATTGTTTGTGTTTGATGCTCATTCAGCTTGAGCTCCTGTTTTATTCATTCATAAACCTTCTGTCAGCAGCAACACTGTTCAGTTTATGTAAAGTGTTTTTTCTTTTGAGCAGTAAACGTGTAAAATAAATTCTCCTTTTTAGAGACTCTTGTATATTGGCGTGGTAACTTCACACATCAGGAAGCAACGACACAACACAATGAGATTTAAGCATATACAATAAATCATGTTTCTGAGTATACAAGTCAAAAGTCCCTTTGTGTACTTCATATAATACAATAAACCTGTAGGATGAAGATTAACTGCTTGACAAAGTTACAACTAAATGTTTCCCTTCTGTAGTCATTATGTATAAAGACACATTATGGAAAGAAAAGGAATGGCTTGAAAAATAAAGAAGGTAAACATCCCTTTAAATCCTCGTCACAGACACCTGAGGAAGTTCAACAGCTTTAGTGTTGAAGGTAAAATAAAACGTACAAAGATGTCACGATACAAATTGTTGTGCACATTAAAACAGAATTAAACGAGCTTGAACATCATTTTAAAGAAGTTTCCCTTTAAGGCATTTCCCCCAAACATCCTGAAGAGTCACCGTTTGGACTGTTACTATGGCAACGGCTCAGGAGAGTCCACTGAGGAGCATCTCTTCATCACCTGACCTGGAGGCAGAAATAATGGAGTCTGTCGACTAGGCTTCATTTTTGCTCCTTAAATATTCAATCTGCTACAAAACAATAAAAGCTTGGTCCAAAAGGAAGTTCCTCGATGGCCGTCACTGCCAACCAGCAGCACATCTGGAGCACATGTGGAGCACATGAGAGCCCGCCTCAGTCTCCGTGTGGGTAGCTGCTGTGGACGGCCCACGGCTGCACGCTCCCTCGGCCGAACAGGGCGTAGAACGCCGCCCCGAAAGCGTTGATGGCGGCGGCGATGTAGAAGACGCTCTGCCACTCCTCCATGGTGTTCTGGGGGGGGGGGGGGGGGGGGGGGAATACAACAAGTAGATTTTAGGGCTTGTTGAAGGACTGACTGGGTCTTTTATCTGCACAGCGACATTCACCAAATCTCCGCTTTCTTAAATTTAAAGACAATATATTCCTCTAAACGTCACTATAGTTACAACAGTAATATATAACTAATCCTCCGCATCTTAAAATACTCCTTTTTTTAGTTTTTGCTCAGAGATGATGTCACAGGTCAGTAGTCTGAGGTCATGTGACTGTGAAGGCGTTACCTGTTGGGTGAGGGCTCGGGCGATGACCGGCCCCACCATGCCGGGGATGGTAGCAAAGGTGTTGGTGATTCCCAGCAGGATGCCAGCGTACCTAAAAACACATTTATTATCACCATTCAATGATTAATTGATTACAACGGGATCACATGTCATTACTGGGACATGAAGATTATTCATCTTTTGATCTCAGGGAGCTAAAAGTTATTCCGTTTCCTCGGATTGTAAAACTTCCGAAGCTTCATCAAGTTAAGGCTGCATTCTCTGTAGTGACCACCAGGGGGCGACGCCTCCTCAGCCCTTATATGGTCACTTCCTGTTCACTGGTTGCAGCGACCGTTCAGTCAGAAGTTCACGCGGCGGACGGACTCACGAAGGCGCGATGTCCAGGTGGTTGATGTTGAAGCCGGAGGCCGAGATTCCGCCCAGAGCCGAGGAGATGGTGAGGAAGGTCACCGCCAGCGAGTAGTTGCAGCCCGTGTACCCCGCCGCCACCAGGAACACGGCGGGCCCCAGCATGCCTGCATAATAAACAACAAAGTACAGTGAAAATATATAACATTTAAAGAAATATACAGATAATTAAAAGAGAATTGATCATTTTTAAAAAAAGCGTACCGGCGAGGGAGAAGGACTTCCTGACCGTCACCGTGCGGTAGAGGCACGTCTCTCGCAGGAAGTCGGCCAGCTGACCGCTCAGAACCGCCAACACGGCGCAGCCGACGTACGGAAGAGCCGACAGCAAACCGTTCTGAGGAGCGTTAGAAGAGTCTAATGGAACGTGTTTCACTGTACGAAGCCACATCGGTCAGATCTGCACTAGAAGATGGACGTCCTTTACTCGGCTCTTCCTATTGGCTGAGCTCACCTGCTGGATGCTGAATCCCAGCACGTCGTTCATGTAGGTGGGCAGCAGGGTGAGCAGCGTGTAGAAGGTCCAGTTGTAGGAGAAGTGAGCGACCACGATGGCCCACAGCGGCATGGACGTGGCTATGGCTCGCCAGGGGATGTGGCCTGCTGAGGTGGACAGCTGGGACACACAGGACGTAGAACAGAAAGAGGTTCTGTGTGGTGACCAGCAGGGGGCGACTCCTCTGCTCCCATAGACGTCTATGAGGAAATGACTCTACTTCTGTGTAGTGACCAGCAGGGGGCGACTCCTCTGCTCCCATAGACGTCTATGAGGAAATGACTCTACTTCTGTGTAGTGACCAGCAGGGGGCGACTCCTCTGCTCCCATAGACGTCTATGAGGAAATGACTCTACTTCTGTGTAGTGACCAGCAGGGGGCGACTCCTCTGCTCCCATAGACGTCTATGAGGAAATGACTCTACTTCTGTGTGGTGACCAGCAGGGGGCGACTCCTCTGCTCCCATAGACGTCTATGAGGAAATGACTCTACTTCTGTGTAGTGACCAGCAGGGGGCGACTCTTCTGCTCCCATAGACGTCTATGGGGAAATGACTCTGCTTCCCTCAGTAAACTTCCTTTCCAGTAACACGGTTACATTTCTTTAGTATATATATTATATATTATATATTATATATTTTATATTGATGTCACCTCGTTCCTCAGCGAGCTGGTGATGTAGAGTCGCTCCTGCTCTGAAATCCGCGGGTGAGTATTCGGACTGTCGAAGACGAGGAAAGACCACAAGACGAACCAGACCAGGCCGAAGACACCTGGAGCCGCCAACAAGAGCCTCAGGTTAGACGGGGGGGACGGGGGGGGGAAGGTGTGTTTGTGACTTAGATGGAAACTAAACGTCAGCAGCGTCCTCAGCACATTTTCTTCTTCTGTCTTTTTCTTTTTCACGAACCAAAGAGGAACCGAAGGATGTGACAGAGAACCACATCCTCCACCAGCATGACGGGCCGGTTCTTTATCACAGAGACATCAGCAATATTCATCCAAGCAGTTTGAACAACTCATTGTCGCTTGCAGAGGAACAACCTGAACATGAAAGAAGGCTCGTAGTCGCCCGCCTCGACGCAGGTGTTTACCGAATATGTAGAAGACGTAGGTCCAGTCCAGGTAGAAGCAGATCTCACCGGACAGCGGGAGCGAGATCACCGTCCCGAGCTGAGCTCCTGTGAGTGGAGAGAAACATCTGTACAACAGCAGGGGCTCCTTCCTACAGCAGCACGTCTCCATGAGGACCATCTGATCAACATGAGCTCTTCTGTGTGTTCATCTCACCAATGTAGGAGATGGTGAGCAGTCGGCTCCTCTCCAGCGGAGGAGCCCAGGCCGCCCACATGGTGTACATGGAGGGAAAGGTCACGCCCTGGAGACAAACATCTTCATCATCATCATCATCACCACCAACAGCTTGTGCAAACAGAGGTGTTTTATACATAGGTCTCCGTTTGCAGGTCAAAGGACGGCGAGAGAAGAAGAGAAGAGACTTAAAGTAAGACATTTATTATTATTTATTATTTGTGATGGATTCTGATGGAATAACTTATTTAGTTTCATATTCTCGTCATTTGTAAAGAAGATAAACTCCCTACCTCTCCGATCCCTTCCAGCACCCGGACGGCGATGAGGTACCCGGCCCCCAGGTCGGCCGCCAGGGGGGTGATCAGCGTGAAGACGACGGTCCCCAGGATCCCGAAGCCCATCAGCCACTTGGGGCCGTAGCGGCCGGCCAGGTAGCCGCCAGGTATCTGCGTGAGGATGTAGCCGTAGAAGAAGGAGCCCAGGATCCATCCCTGAGTCGCCGAGTCCCAGTCGTACACGCTGGCCTGGGGGGGGGGGGGGGGGGGGTCAACAGATTATTACTCAAATGCATCCACTTACTGTCACTGGGGTGTAAAAATATCATTAAATATTCATGTTCAAGTAGCTGGAATCTTTACTTAAGATGTCACTCAAACCAATGAACATTTTATTAGTTTATCAGTTTATCAGTTAATAAGTTAATAAGTTAATAAGTTTATTAGTTTATTCGTGGTGTATTTAGTGCTTCCGTTGTGTCTCGTCTGTAAAGGAGAAGTCACGGTGATAATCTCTCCTTCCGTTGAACGTCACCACACTTCACTGCAGGCGGGTCTCTGTTGTCATGGCGACGCAGCGCGGCATGATGGGAGTGTCCATTTAGGGTCATCACTGTTTGCTTTAGTAAATAATTTACTAATTTACAGCAAAATAAAATATTTCACAGGATCAACCTTAGTTTCATTATAAGCCGTTTAATAGTTGACTTCTTTCTTCACAGCGTTTGTTTGAAGGTAATAAAGTGAATACGAGATACGAGTCAGATATTCAAAACGCCTCCACGCCGTAGCGGGTAAGAAGGGAATAAAGAGTCCTGTTGGCCCGCGGCTCCTCTTTCCAGAACAAACGTGTCACATGATCACGACACGGAGAGCAGACCTTTCTGCAGAGCTGTGTTTTATTTTCCAAAGAAGCATCTGACTTGATTTGTTTTTATCCTTTTAAATGAGATGAAATGGTCCCCACTCAAAGGGCCCAGCGGGGCGCCTCTCACCGTGTGGTTGTGTTTGGGCCGCGGCGGGTTGGCGTGAGCCGGACACACGGAGCCGCTGTGGTTGGAGCTGGACGGGCGGGTGGTGTTGAGCATGTCCACCATGGCCACGCTGAGGTTCACCCGCAGGGAGTAAACCACGAAGAAGCCGAAGGAGGAGAGCAGCGCCAGGCCATAGCGGGACGAGCAGCATGCCGGGGCTGCAGGGAGAGACGAGAGGACGGGAGGACATTCTGTGACACGGCATGAGATGACATGTGACGGGACATGAGGTCACCGACAGGAAAGGAAGAAAAACCTTCACTTTAAAATAAAAACAGATGTTTAATGTTTGGACCTCTTTGTATTCAAAGCATCGAGTGGGCTTCAATTATGAACCACAAATATTCAATATTATTATGATGAAATAGTTAATTCATGTTTTAAACTGTTATTACATTTGAGGGGTTATATTAGACACCATTAATAATAATAATTTATATATATAATACAACTTTTGCTGTATTGATTTGCAGTCTGTCTCATTTTAATGAAGAAACTTTGTTATAAAATCTCATTTTATTAATGACTGTGTAGTGGAACGAACCGGTTTATCACCAAAAAGCGTGTTAAACTAAACTCGGATCCCTGGAACCCTTTATTTTTACCTTTCAAATAGTAAAACTGACTTTCAGGAGAATGTCACATGACTCAGGTGTGTCAGCAAGTGTGTCTCGTGACATGCGCGCAGTGAAGGTGAATCATTCCAGTTAAATGTGTGCATTTCTACACTGAGGCACAAAGAAAGATTACTGTTCATGAGATCTTATTATTATTACAAGAAGTATCTGTAATTACGTCACCTGTAAACGACCAGTTAGAATAATAACAACGTTAGTGACTCTAATAGCTAACTTTACTTTGTTAACTTTGATTATTCTCACTAAGCCCCTGAAGGGAAACAAAGTGCATCAACAAATGCAGTTCAAATTAACTTTGTTTCTCATATAAATCGCAGCTGAAAGAGCCGAAAACCCGCGCGTCTTTGGAACATATGTTACCCGACACGAAATAAAACCTTATCTTATCTTAGCTTAGCTTAGCATAGCTTAGCTTAGCTGCTGAAACAGCGTCACCTCTCTGGACTTTGTCTTCGTTTCGGCGGTGAAGCAGCGGCGTGTCGTCCGCGTCCGACCCGTAGCGCTCCATCTTTCCCGGTCACCGTTGAACGATCCGCCGCATCAACAGAAAACAGACAACAAGGAAACCGGAAGTTGACGCCGTCAGCTGAGCGCCGCACGTCACGGTGACTTCTGGTCACGTGATACGGCGCAATGTACCGGAAGTTTATTAGTTATTATTTATTTTTACTAATTTTCATATAAACTTGACGCCAACGATCATTTTGATCTGAAACTAATATAATGCCTTTATTTTTTATTTTCTTAAAGACTATAAAAAAGTGGGCAAAACCCAAAACCGTAATTCAGATTTTTTTTACTAGCATAAAAATTAAAAAATGTAAATAAAATAAGGTAAAATGAGTCTTGTAAAACATCACTTTAACTGGATTATAATTATTTAAATATGAATATGTAAATAATGCTCATTTCTATAATTGTAGCTGGTGAAGATGGAGCTTTAATTATTCTATATATTGCTAAACCTACAACCATAACCTTATATTCTGTATTAATTGATTAATACTTTTAAATCATAATTAAAACGTGCAAAGTAACTAAAGTCATCAAATAGAGACATCGTAGTGTAAGATAAATACTTATAAAACCACCACTGGTCTAAATGAAACCGGTTGTCTGTAACATTAGATCAACAGAGATAAAGGAGGCTAAAATACCCCCCATCAGACCCCACGGGGTCTTCTCAGGATTTTAATTACCAGTGAACGAGACACTTTTTGTGTTGTTTTGTGAGACACAAACAGTGCGTCTCATTATCCTCACGTAGCCACAGGAATCAGATGACGTGATGATGTAACCTCCAATGCTGCAATGAGGGAGCAGCTCTTTGTCTCCAGGCCTCATTGTCTCAGCAGACGAAGACGACGTGAAGACAGAGGGACAAAGACAGCGAGGCTCCTGACGGCCATCGAGCTCCAGGCTGACACATGCAAACGCTTCTATTCCAGGAGCCGGGTTCAAAGGTCACCAGCCCCCGACCACAAAGAGCCTGAGCTCAAAGGTTCCTGTTGCATGTTGCTGAACTCTGACCTTACTCTTCAGGAGGAAACAGTGCAATATTACAGGGATTCATCACTAAATAACCACATGTGGGAAATGACACAGAATAAGAGATGCAGAATGGAATGTACAAAGAAATATTTCATTCTAAAAGATGGGTTTTAAGGACTTAAAAGGTGCCCTGATTAACATTGTTATATTAACAAAGGTTCACATGATTGTGTGATGTGAAACGGGTAACTTGTGGGGCCAGGATCAGACAAGTGGAGACCAAACGGAGGTTTTACAGTTTTTTGCCGTCTTGTTTTACTGGAAATGACTCGAGAGGGCGGAGCTTAGCACAACTGTCAATAAGACATTTATAAAGGTTAAAAGTTGTAAGATGAAAACTTAGAAACTGGAGAAGGAGTGGTAGCAACCTGTCAATCACAACCGAGTCCCGCCCTAAAGCCTCACTGTGCTTTATGGTGATTTTCTCATAGACTTCTAAACAAACAGACAACTTTTAATGCAGTCCCTTCAGCCTCGGAGCCCCTTTGCAGAAGCAGAAGCTTGGGTGGAATGCTGCTTTGCTTCTTAACCCCCCCCTAAATGTAATCAGTTAGCTCCAGAATGTGGCTTCTTGATGAACTGATCTCTCTCTCCTCCTGATCTTTCCCCTCCGTCCCTCCACTCTGCACAAGGGCCTGTTTGTGCCAGAAGGGGAATCACAGGACTCACATGAGGAGGCAGGAGGCAGCGTGACGGATCCCAGCGGAGGAGCAGAGCCACGCTGGACCGGACCGGACCGGACCCGCCAGGATGGAGAGCCCCCGAATGGACACGGAACACGGGACGGAACACGGGACGGACGGTAAGACAGGCGTCAAAGGACGTCTCCACTCGCAGCTGTTATTGTCATTCTGGATTCATTCATTCATTCTTTCAGCAATGGTTGTGTTTAAAGAGTTTTGGATGTAATGAACTCACTCGTGGATTCATGTTCTCAGAGTCTGGTGACCCTTCAGCTCAGAGTAGTTTTAGGTCTGAAATATGTCCAACGTCGTGTTCTGTTAAACTCCAGAAGCCTCAAACCCTCTCAGAGCATCACGTGTCTAGATTTAAACAGAGATTTATTTGTGTCTTTGCAGCCTTGATGTTGGGTCTTTTTGTATAGTTTTTATTGTGAGTCTCGTGGTCATCTTGTGTATCCTGGTGGTCCTGGTGTCTTTTTGAGGGACGGGCCTCACACGTTGGGTCTCCTCAGTCATCGATCCGCTGAGACATTAATGTCTAGTGGATGTTCACGTCTTCAATGAATTGAAGTGAACAACAGAAGCACTTGAGGAGCATCATGTGACGTCTCTTCACGTCTGATGGTGATGGATCATCTTCATCTTTGGGTCACAGTCGACATCACGTAGCAGAAGTGGACAGAAGGACTCCACGGGGGACCTTCTCCGTCAGGAGATGTGACGCAACGCGATCACACGCGTGTTCCCTCACGAGAAGAGCGGTCACATGACCGATGAGTCGTCCTGTTTAAACCTCGAGGCGTTTGACTTTAAAGACACATTTACCTAAAACTTGATAGTATTTATATTATAGACACAAATCAAAGTGCTTCCTGACTAACAGTTTGTCTGCTTTGCAGATGCAGAAGAACGTGTGGAGGCCAACGTGGAGATCGCTCAGGTAGTCAACCACCTGCTTACACCTCGTGACCTCGTGACCTCGTGACCTCCCGTAAAACCTCCCTCTCTCCTCTGACCATGTGACCTTCTCCCCCTTCATACTCAAGCATTTACAGAATTCAACATAATAATAATAATAATAATAATCTTCATTATAACAGACAGCAAATAAAACAATCAAAACACTGAGCAAAGATTTAGAGTTGATGTGTTTTGGGATTTATTTGAAGAATGAAGCCGATGTGCAGCTTTTATTAAAATAATCGACTTTCAATATCTGACAAAACACAAATAAACAGTTGATATTAGACCCTCATTATGAACTAATGAACTAATGACGGCTTGTGCTTCCTCAAAAGGGACCAAACTCAAACATTAGAAATAATGAAGTAAAGACGTTTACAGATCTGGTTGAAGACGTTCAGCCCATCAGACACAGAGACTCTGTTCAGAGGCTGCATGAGGCATGAGGCACATGACAGAGGGCCTCAGACCCAAAATACAATGTTCACAAGAGAAGAATCCTAAAACCACGCGTCTGATGGGGAGAAAAAAAGGAAAAAGAAAGAGGAATTCAACTAAATCAATTCAAAGATAAATTCTCTTTATGAACTAGAAACAAACAATTAATAGATGTAACAATGGATCCCTCCTCGGGGTGCAGCTGCAGGGCCTGGTGGCGGAGCTGCGCGAGGGGCTCCACGGCGCCCTGACGGAGCTGTGCGAGCTGCGTCACAGGGACCACGGCCTGGAGGAGAAGATCCGCCTCCATCAGAGCGACGTGGACGACAAGATCATCGGCCTCAAGAACTCCCTCAACACCTTCAAGGTGACGCACACACACTCACTCACACGCACACACACACACACACACACTCACTCACACACACACACACACACAGACACACACACACACACACACACACACACTGCTGGTGGTGTTGATAACGTGTATGGGGGCTTCAGGAGGAGCTGGACGTGGTGTTGCTCCACACGAAGGAGGTGTCCTGCAGACAGAGGGAGGTGCAGAAGAAGATGGAACTTCTACCTGCAGAAAACAACAAAGAGTTTCTCTCATTTCCTCACAGGTGGGACACACACACACACACACACACACACACTTTTTTATTTGTATTATTTTTATATCTAATTGGACCTTGAAAGCTGCGTTTGAACCCTTTTTTTAAAAAGAGAGTCAAACACATTTTAGTGTGAAAAGGCTCTTTTGTCTTTGTTTCGTCCCGGATGCAGGAGGAGCTCCAGGGCAGATGTTCTGTCAGCATCTGGGGACGAGCACATCTGCACCGCCGGCCTCTCGGACCTCAGCGCCGTTCAGCACTTCTTGTGCGGCAGCTCGCCTCAGAGGAGCAACACCTCCACGCACAGTGAGTCCACCTCAGCCGCCACGTGGCCTCCACCCGAGAGACCGCTGACTCACCTCCACCCGCGTGTCCTCCCAGCCTCCGTCTCCGAGCAGGAGGCGCAGCAGCAGCAGAGAGGTTGTCCGTCCAAATCCACAGCGTGGGGGGAGAGGAGGGACAGCAGGGACGAGGCGGAGACTGGAAACAGTAAGAAGTTAAAAACAACACCTCAGCTGCACCTCCTTCGGCTCCTCGGCCTCCTCCACCTGCTTCACCTGCTTCACCTCCTGCTGCTCCTTCACCTGGCCGAAGTGCGGCCCCACGCAGTTCCCACAATGCATTGCACGCTGCTTGGACAATGATTAGGAACCAGTGAGCTTAGCTTAGCATGAGCTACACACACGTCCTGGTCTTAGCAGTGATGTTGTCTCTGACCGGTTGCCCGGCAACCGGAGGAAGCTCCTTTTAAACTGATAAGAGCACAAAGGATTTGATGTGTAATGTAGTGACGTCGGTAGAGATGTTACGACACGCCATGCTAGCTGCTTCCCTCCGTTTCCACTCTCCATGCTAAGCTAAGCTAAGCTAAGCTAAGCTAAGTGAAGGAGTATTTTCCGTTGAAAGCAGAGATCTGTGTGCAGGCCGGAGACAGCGAGTGGCTCTGGAGCTGCTGGAGTCGGAGAGAGTTTACGTGTCCCACCTGTCTCTGCTGCTGAAGGCCAACATCACCTTCAACGGATCCGAGGCCCTCGGCTCCAAAGACAAGCGGTGAGTTCCACATAAACAGATGAAATGAAGAGGTCAAAGGTGAAGACGTCCCTTCATTAAAAAACAATATGAACATTGAAGAAGACGGACCTTGGAGAAGATGTGTGTTATGATGTCATGAGCCATAAACCCATAAATATGATCTGTTGATTCCCGGAGACGCTGCTGATCTAATTCAGAGCAGCCGGAGGCCAACAGGAAATCAGCTAATCAAATAGAAGCAGGTTATAAACATCACAGAGGATCCTCTTCATAGAAAGGCTCACTAACGTGATCACTGCACACGTGTTGCCAGTGATTCACCTTGTCACATATTTATTTATATATATAAACCTGCAGGCTCCCTACTGGGTGGGGCTCTCATTGCGTTCATCTGTCTGTCTCCCTGTCGTCTTCAGCCCGTTTCCCAGCGCTCTGAGGTTTCTGATCCAGCAGCATCTCGAGCTGCTTCACACTCTGCAGGACCGAGTGCTGAAGAGCCAGTGGCAATGCATCATGGGGGATGTGTTCATGAGGCTCACCAGCAAAGAGGTGAGCTGTGGAGGGACTCGTTTTACTACTCAGTTTGGGCAGGAAGGCCCGCCCACAGCTAGTTGATTGACAGCTTGACACTTGAATCCAAGTGATGCACTAAACGATCTTTGCACAGTAATCTAAGCTCTGCAGGAAATAAGCTTCATGTTTCCACTTTCTGCAGCAAGCAAAACTCCACCAGTCATGAAAAGAAGCATTAAGTTTATTTCTCTGGTCTACTAAGGAACCTTTTGGTTTAATGTAATTCAACACAAACCACAAACCACATTCTCCTGAATGAGATCTCTGTTGAGAGCTCAGATCGGCATTACTGTAGATACTTTAACAACCGTTTAATTCACAAGACGAGGACATCCTCGTGGATCAGACATTGACATTCAGTCCTCACAGTGCTCTTAATGTGGGGGGGTCAGAAGGTCCCGTCTTGTGACCGTTGCTGATGAATTTGAATCCTTTTGGCAGCCGTGACGGAACTCCGATGAAATGTCAAATTCCACAGAGAGTTGGAGATTGTTGTCGTCACGGCGTCACTGAATAAAAGGAAGGACACGTGCTTCACTGCTAAAGAACAATTACATTCAAGACTCAATAAGATCTATAAAAGACTAAATGTTCCAGCATTAAAAACAACCGATTTAAACTCCAAAAAAGTGTTTTGTTAAAACAACAGATGGCACACAACGCTAAAAATAATGAATACACTAAAGCCAGTGAGTCTATTAAAGGCAACATGTGGCCAATAGTCTCTGAGGAAATGAGCTAATTAATAGGAACACCTTCCTAATTAAAGGAAATGAAGGCGGCTCAATGCATTGTGCAAGGAAAGAAATATGAAATTAGAAGCATATTTTGTTGCTTTTTTACCTTCAAAAAATCAAACCTTATTGCAACTTAGTTTCTTAGTTAAAAATAAATATTATTTTATATTTTATTTGTGTAGTTTATTTTATGCATTTATATTTAAATATATATTTTGTTCTGGAAAACATTCGTAACTCAACAAACTTCAAAATAATAAGAAGTAAATGATGAACGTGACAGATGAGAAAGCATCCGGCTGGTGACGTGTGCATCAAACATCTCCCCCCCTTCACCCCCCCAGAGCGACTTCTTGGACCACTACGTGAGCTTCCTGAAGGAGCTTCCAGACTGTCTCTCCGTCGTCTCCCTGCTCGCCTCCAGCTCCCTGAAAGCTTCTGCTTTCCTGGAGGTAACACAAAAAGAGACAGGAAGTGACATCTGGACAGGAAGTGACGTAACATGTGACATAACAGATAAAGATAAGGTAACATTTCTTTAACCTGCTGTGCTAAATGTTTCTGTCTCTCCGTCCTGATTGGTCGACGCCCCGCTGCCTTTCGCTCCGATTGGCCGCAGAGCGAGACAACAGGCAGCGAATCAAAACCTTCCCTCCACACGTTGCTCCTTCAGCCGGTTCAGAGGATCCCGGAGTACCTGCTGCTCTTACAGGTCAGATGATGCGAGATGTAACAAACACATGAGGCAGGTTGGATATCGCTGCTCATACGTGTCGTGTGGGCAGGGCCTGCTGAGGCAGACCACTGCAGAGCACCCAGACTACTACCTGCTGCTGGTTTGCATCCAGCAGTTCAGGTCCTTCACCACCCAGTACCACCACCTCCTCCAGCACAACCAGGAGCTCCTGCTGCACACCCGCAAGGAGGTGAAGAGGTCAGGAACCCGCCTCTCCGGAGAAATCGTACGCATGGCTCGTTCTCTCCGTTTGTACCTGACAAAGTGAGGTGTCCAGCAGGTCTACCATGACACAGCTGTTGAAGACGGTGGAAAGCGGGATTCAAGCCAACAACATCGGATCACCGTACCCCTGCAACAGCGCCCTGCTGTGAGTAATCTCACTCTTTACTTACTCGAGCGGACAACTTCTAAACTCTCGTAAGGATTGTTGGTCCTTCTGCAGAGAACATGCCAACCAGGTGAAGCGGAGCAAGCAGCGTCTCCTGGAGCAGATCCAGTCCCATCGTTTCCAGGATTGGGATCCCGAAAGTCACGGCTACGATTCGGAGTGGCCCCCCCAGCTCCCTTTCTTCAACCCAGACCTGGACTCACGAAACCACAAGCCAACAGGTCTGTGGTCACAGGAGCTTCTGATTCAAAGATGTCGGTGGCTTCTGTTTGAATGCACAGCATTAAGAGGTCCTCTGGGAGGCTTTTGAGGTGGATCTAGAGATCAATAAATCCAGTGCTGGTCAGATTACAGATTAGAGTACATTTAGAACTGGTCCAACGCCACTCTTTGCTGATTCGGTGCAAGATAAGACACATAGTGTAGAATTAGGTCCAAAACAGTCTGAAAGTGAGTATTGTCGTCTTTATTTGAAATGAATTGGTTTCCACCGTTGCTTGATGAAGGGATTTTTGGTACCATCACTTGTACCTTTAGAAGTGTTCAAACATCCCTTCATACAAACTACTTATTTTGAAGCAGACTGAGGTGTGGAGATGCTCATCCCGTAAGGACCCATCAGGGTGACTGGTAAGCCGACAGAAGGTGTTTCTAGGAATGTACTTTGTGTACTTAGTGTACTTAGTGTACCCATGAAGGGAAACAGACAACAAGCAGAGCCCCTTAAAGGCTTTCGGGGACCTTTGGTCAACCAGTCAACCAACCTTTGGCTTTCAGGTCTTGGAAGCATCCCAGAGAGCGAGGGGTCCGAGGTGGCCGGTTCCTGCCTACGTCACCTGCCTTCCAGACCCGCGGACTTCCGTCAGGTTCAACCGGGCTCGGCTCTGTCCGACGCCCTGGGAGAGTTCCTCCTCCCTCCAGACCCCCCGGGGATGGAGAGCCTCTACGAAGAGGACAGATGCTCCCTCCTCGAGGTGCCCATGTTCGACCACTGCTCCTCCGCGTCTTCGGATTCCTCTATCGACATCGCCTTCGTGAAGTGCCCCAAGGCGCCTTCGGTGTCGCATCACGCAATGGCGGCAAATGTGTCGACGACCCGCGATGTCTTCGGCGACGGCGCCAGGAGCCACGGGAACGGTTACAAGCCTCCCAACAGGGGATGCGTCTCCCCGGACGAAGCTGTGATGATGCGTCGAAATCAGCATCGCCCCCTTCAGGCCAGCCAGCGCAAGAGCAAGGTGAGACCGGTTGTGTTCAGTCAGACACCAGGGTTCCAAAATGGGTTCGTCCTGAAGGCCTGAGGTTCTACCATCAGTTCTTACAGTGACTGCACATAGAGAGAAACGTTCTGAAGTCTTTTTTCCGGCTCTGCCATCTAGTCTCTGAACGGGCTGCAGATGGACAACACGCTGGTTAGCGGCCTGGATGGCGTTCCTCTGCCGGACCACCTCCAGAGGCTGGGACAGGGCAGTCACGCCAAGCTGGAGCGCCAGGGCAGTAAAGGCAGCAAAGGGTGCGCCACCCCGTCCCGGAGGGTCATCAGCCCCACGGGGAACCGGGCCGACATCGACAAACAGGCCGAAGACCTTCACGGGCTGCTCAGCATCGTGGGTGGTCAACGGATCGCGATGGTTCCTTTACATTCGAGCAGTTCCTCCTGACGTTTATTAACAGGAGGGTTGGTGAAGTAATGATAAATAACTTTGTGTTAAACGGCCTCCAGGACTCCGGGTTCCAGTCATGGAGGGATGAGACAAAGTGGAGGACGGAGGAGAACAATCACACCTCCTTCAGCGAGAGGAGCCGGAAGCAGGACAAAGGAGGCTTCAGGAGCTCGTTCAAGAAACTCTTCAAGAAGAAGTAAGGCAGGAAGCGCGCACACGCACGGCATGATGGGTAAACAGGCTCTGACTTCCTGGTCACCGCTCTTTTTCTCCCCAACAGGAGCAGCGACGAGAAGAAAGAGAAGGGAGTCGAGAAGTCGTCGGAGAAGCCCAACGTTGCTGAGCCCGAGACACCGGGGAGGAACCCCAAGCTGGCACATCTGGAGCTGAACCGCGGCACAGCTGTGTGAGCGCCCGTTGTTTTATCACCATTTACATCTCGATGTACAGGTGCAACGCATTGCTTCCAGAAGGAATCCCGCCCCTGAGAAGAAGCACTTTTCAGTGGGTCTTGTGTAATCTGGTTGCAAGACCTGATCTAAACTGTAGATAGCTTTGCTCCACCTCCACGTTACCACGTTACACATTTCATAAGGTTCCATTTGCTCCCCAAACTCTATAAACTCTTTTGATTAAAGTATATTGACAGGTGGAAAGTAGAATGATGAATGGTATCGACTACGTTCCAGACGCTCTTATTTTGATGCGTTTCACTTCCTGCCAGCTGCTGAAACGTCTGAAGCCTTAAGGAATTATTTTATTGTGCATATACTCAGGAGAACAAGCATTTACTAGTTATTAGTTGTGTGTGTTTTAGTGTGTTTGAACAGTTCAATGTCGCAAACAAGAATGTTAAATAAAGTCAACACTGAAACTTAAATGATTTAAATTTGGAGGATTCTTTTCAGGTTGTTTCATGAATAACAATTTCCACTTCAAATGCTACACTGTACCTTTAATTTGAAGGTCCTGGTCCTTAAAGACCTGCAACTCTCCACAAAGTGTCCCTTTAAGACTTTGATGTCTCTAGATGCTGCAGATTGATATAAGTATTGTGCACATCTGCATGTCCAACTCAAAGTCTTCATGAGCTCTAAACAGCTGGTAGATTCCTTAGAGAAGAACATTCTGGAGGCTTTTAATTGGACAAACACGTCACATTTGAGATTCATTTAACATTTGTTCTATTTAAGTATCCCAGTGAAACATCCAAAGAAGCAGCAAACACAGGTCGAGTTCCTTCTTTTTAATGTGTTAACCCTCATCTCATAAATCTGAAACAAAATATAGGCAATTATACAGTATGTAAAACAAACCCATTTTTATTTTACACTATGTACATTTCATAACATGTGCGTTGCATTATGAACAAAAGAAGAAGTTACAGGAGACGTGTTTGTGTTTCTGCTTTAACCTCCAATAAAGCCCCTTAAAACACTTTGACATTGCAGCACATCGCGTTGGCCCCGAGTTTAAAGGTCGTGTCCATGGCAACGGAAGTTCATTTAATCCCACAGAAACATCTGGAAAAAGAAAAATTAAGCCCCCAATAAAAGAAAAGTTAGAAAACGGAATAAAAGCGCCGTGAGGCTCTAGAATCACACGTTTGAACTAAGAACAGTTGTTTATGATGCAGGACGAGCCGATAAGGTTTCAAAATAAAAGTAAGTGTTTCACTGGTCGTTCGCTTCATGTGTTTTAATAACTTATCAGTTCCTTAACTTCTGATCATTTAATATCCGTCTACACAAAACATTTCCTGGAGTTTTAAACATTTTCTGATCTAAATTTCTCAATAAAAACATTTCTTGGCATGACACTAAAAAATAACCCCGAATGTGACACATTTACCTCCAATAGAAGTAAAATGTGATTTTATATTCATACGTATTCTTGGTCGTGTTTGAAATGTTTTGTTAAATTATCGGATTATATGAATATAACTCTGAATCTATATTTGACGTTGGGTAAAAGTTATAAAACAAAAACAACCAACTTTCCTTCCTGAATAAAGTTCCCCTTTTGACAATTAGATGTTTAAGCTTTAAATCTTTATTAACTTCAGAGATGACAGTGACTCGAATATGAAGAATGTCTCATTTCAGGATTCAAAGAGTAGAAACTCGTGAACTGAGTAGCGTTTGACTTTGAATGTTTATGTGTTCTGGCTTCTATGGAAATAAGAACTTTATCTGAGACACGAGGAGTTTCTGCCTCCTTTACAGAACCCATGGAACAGAACCGGGCTTTTTGCGCTTTAATTGAGTACAGAAGCCCTGAGAGGCAGCTGGTAATTCTTTATATTTCTCTTGAGTTTATGAAGTCAGAACAGATGTTTAGTTTTGCCAAAATCAATTAAAAACGTGTATATTTATTTATTTTAACTGAAGGGGGAGGAAGGAACAAACCAATGTTCTAAGTGTTTATTTTAAAAACTTTCCCATCTGTTCAAGTCATAAATAGAGAAAACTAGATGATCACTATCGGGCTTCTGTACAGATTAAAGATATCGATCTGCAGAATAAATATAAATTAATGTTTTTTAATTAGTGTATTAATATAATGTTGTTATCTGTTGGAGCTCTCAAAGGGGGCGACAGAAACACAACGGTCACATGTTAAAACCAGATGTGTTATGGAGCACTTGTGCGTCGTGCATATTCTGTCACACACACACACACACACACACACACACACACACACACGGTCATATATTATAATGACATCACATTTGTTTGTTAAACACCGTTTTCTCTGTGCAAACTTTAAACACCAGTGGTTCCATAAAAAATAAAACAAAATAAAAAAAGTTGCTTTCTGATTAAAAGAGCATAAAAGGGAGGATGTCAAAAACAAACACGTAAGTTTGAAACTGTTGCTACGGCGCAAACGAGCAGCACGTTTCTATGGTGACGCTGGGTGAAAATGGCCGACGGTCGCTGAGCCCCTCGTCACATGATCATGTCCGTCTGACACACGCCACCTAAGTGACCTACGTCGTCTTCTTTAGTGTTCATCTGTCAAAAATACTACATTTATATGTACAACAGTTAAATAGAGGTGGATTAAGCACTTGTGTGGTGACGGCGCAGGTGGCAAAGCCTTCTTTCTCTTTAATATCCTTTAAAAAAAACTAAAGACAGGAAACGCCATCCTGCGTGTTAAAGGTACATCATGCCACAATAAATAAAGTGTGTTTAAAAAAACATAAAAAAAGCAGAGCCAGAGGACGAGGAAGACAAAGAGACGCCGAAGGATTTCTGTGCAAGATGGCTCCTCGTTAGCGTTAGCGCAGCTAGCCGTAGCATGTGAGCGAGCAGTAGAAGAAGAAGTAGTGTCGGCGTCACGCCTCGCGTGCAGAACGCAGGGGAAAGATGGGACGGCGTTCAGGGACGGTTCCCGGCCGCCTCCAGTCAAACTGGACCCAGACCAGCAGTCGACAAGCCCCGCCTCCGCTACCGCGCGCTACGCTACGTGCACACGCCGCGCGTCTAAAGCCAGCGGCTCGGCGGGACGATTTGGCGGTAAAAGGTCGCGAGAAGTGAGTCTGTCTCCCCCGGTTTGCCTCATTAGTGGTGGCCAGAGAGAGTGTGTGTGTTTAAGCGTGTGTGTGTGTGTGTGTGCGCGTGTGTGTGTGTTAGCGTCTCAGTAGCTGTTTTCGTGGCCTGCCAGGATGTACAGGTTACTGTGGGCTGTGGGGTTGTCGGTCGGCCTGCTCTCCAGCACCACCACCCTGCAAGACACACAAGACACGCAGTTCAGCTTCCACAGGCCGTCACGTGACTTCTTCAACCTTGAATCACAAACCGAAGAACGACGGCCTCTGGAGAAGAAAGAATTAAACACGACTGAGTTCTTGACACGGTGAAGAACCAGGAGTTTGTGTTGATTAATCGCAGCGATGCGTAGAGGCAGAAGACGTCCCAGCCTGGAGAAGCCAATGTCGTAAAGACACACACACACACACACACAACAAGATCATCGGCCTCAAGAACTCCCTCAACACCTTCAAGGTGACGCACACACACGCACACGCACGCACAGACACACACACACACACACACACACACACACACACACACACACACACGCTCAGCACGAGACACCAAAAGCGTCTCGGCGGCACCAAGGCAGCTCAAAGCCAGAAGATTCCACACTAATCCTCAGATCGGACCGAGGAGGTCTTTGGTTTTACAGAAGACCAGATGAGAGCATTTTGGTGTGAGACTTAAAACCCTTCATTCACACACACACACACACACACACACACAGATCAATAACGCTGATCAGAGTCCCGAGCAGAAGGGCGAGGCCGGCGAGCAGCAGGTACCTGGGCAGAGCGACGCCTCTGTTGGTGTCTGGATCTCTACAGTCGGTACGTCTTCAGTGATGACACATCAGAGAGGATGTTAGCAGGTGTGTGTGTGTGTGTGTGTGTGTGAGAGAGAGTGAGTGAGTGTCTGAGGGGCCTCACCTGTCTGACCCCAGTAGTCTGAAGATGCGCGTGCTGTCAGAGATCTCCTGAGTGATCTGATGAACACAATGTAAAAAGGTAACAACGCACTGACGTGCTGCAGTAAACCTTCAAAGAGTTTTCCAGGTTTTTTCCAGGACTCGAACAAGGAGAGGAGCTAGGGGATGAGCTAGGAGAGGAGCTAGGGGATGAGCTAGGGGATGAGCTAGGAGAGGAGCTAGGGGAGGAGCTAGGAGAGGAGCTAGGAGAGGAGCTAGGAGAGGAGCTAGGGGATGAGCTAGGAGAGGAGCTAGAAGACGAACAAGGAGAGGAGCTAGGAGAGGAGCTAGGGGAGGAGTTAGGAGAGGAGCTAGGAGAGGAGCTAGGAGAGGAGCTAGGAGATGAGCTAGGGGAGGAGCTAGAAGACGAACAAGGAGAGGAGCTAGGAGAGGAGCTAGGGGATGAGCTAGGAGACGAACAAGGAGAGGAGCTAGGAGAGGAGCTAGGGGACGAGCTAGGAGAGGAGCTAGGAGAGGAGCTAGGAGAGGAGCTAGGAGAGGAGCTAGGGGACGAGCTAGGAGAGGAGCTAGAAGACGAACAAGGAGAGGAGCTAGGAGAGGAGCTAGAAGACGAACAAGGAAAGGAGCTAGGAGAGGAGCTAGGAGAGGAGCTAGGAGAGGAGCTAGAAGACGAACAAGGAGAGGAGCTAGGAGAGGAGCTAGGGGATGAGCTAGGAGACGAACAAGGAGAGGAGCTAGGAGAGGAGCTAGGAGAGGAGCTAGGGGACGAGCTAGGAGAGGAGCTAGAAGACGAACAAGGAGAGGAGCTAGGAGAGGAGCTAGAAGACGAACAAGGAAAGGAGCTAGGAGAGGAGCTAGGAGAGGAGCTAGGAGAGGAGCTAGGGGACGAGCTAGGAGAGGAGCTAGGAGAGGAGCTAGGAGAGGAGCTAGGAGAGGAGCTAGGAGAGGAGCTAGGAGACGCTCTCACCTCGTTGGTCTTGAAGCTGCGTCCCTGCATGCCGTGCCTCCAGAAGGCCAGAACGCTGTCCTGGAGACAAACTGAGAAACAGGAAGAACGTTCATTCACTTGGAGACGCCGAGCTCTTCCTTCTGGCTTTGGGATTCTGCTTTTTACCCGTCGCTTCGATCTGGAAGTTGAAGGTGAGCTCGGCCGACAGCTTCCTGCTGGACTTCAACCTGCCCTGGAGGTTCACGATCTTTATGCAGCCTGTGTGGGAGGAGAAAGGTCAGAACCCGTCATGCAGTGGAGCGGAGGCTGCAGTGAGGAGCAGGTGGACTCACGGTCCAGGCAGACCAGGATGGTGTCCCTCTCCAGCTGAGTGACGTGGATCACGCAGGTCTGTGGGGTGTCTGCAGAGAGACGTCACAGCGCCATGTTGGAACACATCGCATCTCCATAGTAACAGTATTAATAATAGTAACAGTATTAATAGTAACAGTATGAATAAAAGTCTCTCTGCTTCTCTTCAGAGTCCATTCACAAAAACATTTTACACCTCAGAACACTACATCATAACATTAGGTAGCCAATCACGGTCCATCTACTCACGGTGTATTATATAATATATAATTTATACATTCTAAGACACAGAACCTCCAACAACACACAAGGAAGCGACCCGCTGTGCTCACTTGCTTCCGTGAACCAGGAGGAGGTGGAGTTGGGGTTGACGGTGCCGAAGCGCACCACCTGGTTGAGTTCGGTCCCTTTGCTGACCGCCACGCAGATCAGAGGGTACGTCTGCTCCGGGACCACCAGCATCTCAAAGACCTCCAGAGGACACGGCAGCGGGAAGTCGATGTTCTGAGGAGGCGCAGCGAGAAGCGTTATGAAGGTGAGGCGCAGGTCCGCTGGTCTTCTCACTGTAATAAAGTCTTCACCTTCATGGAAGCACAACAATCACGACTAGAAGTAGAAAACTTAGAGGTTTGGCTCAGAGGGTCAAAGACGTTTGAATGAACAAGAGAAGAAGAAAGAGTCACATGTTCCCAGCAGACCGACCTTGATGAGCATGAACCTCTGCATGGACTCCACCCACTCCAGCAGCATGACGCTGGACTGGAAGGCTCCACACAGGTACTTGTGGCCGGTGTACGGGTTCCGAACTGAAACAGAACAACGAGCCTCACTCCGTCTGTGACGTCAAACCCTCCAAATATGAAACATTTAAAACCACTAAAACTCACCTACGCAGCACTTTTGGCAGCCTTTAGTATCTGGAATCTTATTGGACACCGCATACTTCCTGCAGTCAGACATAGAGGCACATTACACAGTGTGAGGGGTACGGTAAAGGAAACACCTTATGGACTTCCTGGTTACCTGGGAATCATCTTGTCGGGCAGCTTGTGGGTGGGAATGGCTACAGGTAACTTCTGCAGCTGCCTGGCCTGCTCGAACAGGCCGCTCAGAGCGTGGGAGTAGAGCTGAGAGGCCTTTCCTGCTCGGGGGAGGAGGGAGGGAACAAAGGTCACCATGACGACGGGAGAACAAAGCTTATTTTGTTGTTTAACGTCACACACAAATGCAGAAGCTCACCGGATATGGAGAGAAGACAGCTGTTCATGACGTAGAGCCAGGTGCACCTCCGAGGAAAGAGCTGCCCACGAGGGGGGGAGGAGAAGGTCATTCATTAGGAAGCTCCAGCATATCAAGTATGAAGAAGGAAGAAGACCATGTTCTCCATCATCTTAACGAGGCTGGTCTCCGGTCTCACCTGTTCCATCGAGGTCTCGTGAAGCTCGTTAAGGTTCAACGTGTAGATTCCCTCCTCAGCCCCGAATATCAGGTACTGGTCTGAAAGCACAAAGACGAACACACCAGCTTCACATAAGACACCAGAGTCCCTGTAAGAGGTCCACCCTCCTCTGACCGGGTCCACCCTCCTCTGACCGGGTCCACCCTCCTCTGACCGGGTCCACCCTCCTCTGACCGGGTCCACCCTCCTCTGACCGGGTCCACCCTCCTCTGACCGGGTCCACTCTCCTCTGACCGGGCCCAGTGTCCGTGGCTCACCTCTGGTGTCGGGGTTGATCCAGGAAGTGGCGCAGTGAATCTTCAGAGGACACCCGTTGAACACCTTCGAGAAACACGCTCCCATCTGTGAACGAGATGGATTATAGACGATATTCAGACCTCAGATTATGACTAAGTAGTAAATATGAAGACGTGGAACTGGACAAAATTAGGAAACGCGTCAAAGATTCAATAAGAGTAGGAACTCTCGAAAACAAAAATCAAAACCCCGGATAACATCTTATTACGGAAGGAGAGCACTTACGTGAACTTTAGGCGTAGGAGGAAGGCCGTTACTGATCGGCTTCTGGGACACACACACACACACACACACACACACACACACACACACACAGTGACACACACACACACAATAAGACAATAAGATTAATTTCACATTTGGGGGGTTGTAGGAAAGGAGGCTCTGAGGCGAGTGATCTTACTGGAACGTCCTTCTTGTCCTTCCTGAGGGGGACACTAGGGGGCATGGTGGACTGTCTCTCTGCCGGACCGTCCCTCTCCCCCCCATGAGGCGCCGTGTTCAGCCCGTTACCTGAAATAACAGAGACACCGCTCATCACCTGGGACCCCCCCCCACCACCTCTATGAGCAGAAGGACACCAGGGGGAGGAGGAGGAAACACGGAGCACCAAAAACAGTCGTGAGCCGAAGGGTCTTCATCAATGAGGAGGAGGAACCGGTTCTACAGCAGAAGTACTTTCTCTCCTCCTTAAAACAGACCGTCACCGTCTCTCCATCGACTCAGAGAGGAAAACCTCAGTGGCTTTTATAAAAGGTCCCAACTCCAATATCGTTTGGACATTTAAACCCTGCAGGTGGTCTCATGTAATGTTGGAATCACACTGACATGGTTTCACTTAGTGGTTTGTTTCTGTTCGGCTTGTTCTCTCATTAAAGAGAAAAGTGCCTTAATATAAGTAGTTTTATTTAGGAAACTTCCCCCATAAAATGATTATAAATTCACTAATGACTCATCAGATGAAGGAAGGTTTGTTTCCGAACAAAGAATCAAAAGCTTTAAACAGTGACGCTTAATAAATAAAAGGTCAGGACGATGTTTGGGCCTCGTCCTTCCTCCTGGGACGCGAGGGGGGGGGAAGCTTCTGATCCATGGATCAAACATCCGATCACACAGAAAAGCACAAACACTTATATTGAGCAGGAGCTGATGGAGCGGAAGAAGCTACAAACAGGAGGTGTTAATGGACTCATGAAACAGACTAATGGGGGAGGCGCGGGGGGGGGGGGGGGGGGACACCAGCGGAAGGGGGGACGGCGGGGGACACTACTGAGTGGCTGCTCTTACTCTCTTCCTTCTCCTCTTTTTCCTGCTCCTCCTTCCCCTCCTTCAGCACCTCCCACGCCTCCTCCAGCTCCTCCTCTGTGTGAGGCGTGTGGAGCCACTCCCAGAAATGCCTAAAGCTCCCATCATCCTCTGGGGCCGCGCTCTCCACGGCCGCCGCGTGCTTCGGGCTGTCGTTACCTAGGCTGCTGCGGCGGTGGGGCGGCAGCTTGGGGGGCGGCGGCCTCGGGGGCACGCTGGAGGCGGGCCTGGCGGGGCTCGCCGTCTCCGGGCAGCGCTTAATGGTCCCGCCCCCGCCGTCGTCCTCGCTGTGCGATTGGCTGTCGTCGGGCTTCTGCGGCGGTTGTTGTTGTTGTTGTTGTTGTGGTGACGGGCAGATCGGCTTGGGCTGAAGAGAAAGACAATTTCCCATAATGCAACAGGCGCATCGCGTTTAAAAATAAGAGGACAGCTAAGCTAAGCTAAAGGTTTGAATGACTGTTGGTACCTTTGGAGGAAGAGGAGGCGGGACCTTCGGTCTCATGATGGTGCTCGATTTACTGAGGAAAGAAGAGACAACGTTTGAGGTTCAGACTAAAAACAAATGGTTTCATTTTAAATCAACATCATGAGGCTTTGTTTAACTGGACATTTAAAGTAACTTTCACTTTGATAATGAAGGACGGATTTCACTTCTCACAGAGACAAACTGATGCTTTCTGCACATCCACACCAGATGTATTTAAAGAGTTTAAAGAAGCCTCAAAACGACCAATTCAACCAGAGCCTCGATCCCACAGACACAACATGTGAAATGTTCACCCCGGTCAGACCCTCTGAGAGCCAATCAGATCACAAGATGCAGGGAGTACAGATTAAACACAGATGGAAATGAGCGATATATATATATATATAGAGATATAGATGCCATAGATATCTATCTATATATCTATATAGATATAGAGAGATAGATAGATGCCATAGATATCTATATATAGATAGATAGATAGATAGAGATAGATATCTATCATATATATATATATATATATATATATATATATAGATAGATGCCATAGATATCTATATCTATAGATAGATAGATAGATAGATAGATATCTATATATATAGATAGATATATATAGAAAGCAGCTTGATCACGCGCAGCTCTCCACAGAGATGAGAAAGAAGCTGCTTCCACCATCGTCTGAGGGACAGAAGGATCACGAGTGGGACGTCCTGCTTCTTTCTCGTCTCCCTGCAGAGCTGCAGGTGCTGCTAGCGACCCGTTAGCAACGAGGCAGTGTTACTCTGAGAGGAAGGACGCACAACAATGACATTAATCACCATATTAGTAAATAGTCATAAACATGATCGGGAAGGAAAAGGAAGGAATAAGAACATCATGAAATGATACTTAGCAAATGCATGAAGCTAGCAAGCGTGGTTAGCTTTTAGCTAAAGCTAACGAGGATTACGCTTCGAATGGATCATTTTCTGACAGGATCCGTACTGTGTGTGTGTGTCTGTGTGTGTCTGCAGTGGAAAATAAATCCAACGCCCCGCTCCACCGCGGCTTTTTTGCACAATGAGGCTGGATGCCCAAAACTGTTTTATAGGAAGCAAAAGAGGACACGGACACACACACACGGACACACACACACACACACACACACACACACACAGACACACACACACACACACACACAGGGTTTGGGGGGTACACAGTGACGTTTGTGCAGCATAGAAATGAATCGATGAAACTGTGGCAAAGACGGGAAGCCTTCCTCCTCGTCTCCCTCTTCTTCCTCACGAGGAGGGGACCAGGGGGGCAAGGCTTCCTGCTTTCTACATGGGGGGGAGGGGGGGGGGGACTTACTGAGTGTGAGTTTCATCATCATCTGCACCATCCTCACCATCATCATCCCCTAAGTAAGCCACATGGCCCCTGGGAGGAGGTGGAGATAGGAGGGAGAATAGAAAAAGAGGGGGTTGAGGTGGGGAGGGAGTAAGGGAGCAAGCAAAGGAAGTAAGGGATGACAAAAGGAGGAGGGAGATCCGAGTGAAGCTTCATCCACAAACTACCTCTGACCCTGCAGACTCCAACAAACGGACCCTAAACGGTACAAACGATGTGTTTAAAGATCCTTCCAGAACTTTCCCTGCAATGTTCCTTTAATAGTTTGTGACATTCTGCCTGAGAGAAGGAATGTTGTTCTGAAAGAGCTGATCCAAAGTAAAGTAGAAGATATTCAGATGTGAAAAAGAACTCATTAAAAATCCTGTCTCTTTAGGAGGAGAAACTCAAATACCTTCTAAAGATACAATTAAATCAAATTAAAGTTAATAGTCTACATTTCTGCCCTGCAGCTAAAACTCAGAACTCAAGACATATTTTCCTTGTGTTTACACAAAAGTAAGAAATGTAGAGAAACAAAACTATGACCTAAATGACCTTTGTAATGTAATAACCTAAAAGTAACCAAAGGAGGTCTGTAAAGTGTCTTCATGCAACGACAATGAAAACCTCAAAGATCATCGTCTACTTTGAATCAAAGGAACTACAGAGTATCTCACATGGTGGGCCTTGAGTCCAGCTGCAGCAGAAAACTGTATAAACACCTGTGTGTGTGTGTGTGCGTGCGCGTGTGCGTGCGTCTTTAAGCCGTGCTCCTGCAGGAAGCTCCTATGAAGCGCAGCTTTTCATCCTGGTGAAACCAAAGCGTGAAGCGAGCCGCAGGAAGGAAAACCAAAGCCAGAAGAATCCCAGAAGCAGAGACGCCGTTGGTGGCGTGTGATTGGCTCGGTTAGTTGCTGCCAGGGATTGCGATTGGCCGATGGGTGGGCGTGGTTAAAACACCAGCAAATCAAGAAGGGGGGGGGGGGTGTCTGACTTACCTCTGCTGGAGCTCCTCCTCCACCGATTTGAGGAGACTTCTGTTTGTGGAATGAAGAGAAAATAAATGATTAATGGTTTTATGGAACATTAATAAGACCCCTAAAAAATAAGTTGCTCTTTATAAAGTCTGAGAAAGGAGTAAACATAACATTAAGTTCTGTGAGAGGGGGGGGGGGTCTGTTACATCTCCAGCTGTAGATGGAGGACAGGAAGTGACCTACTTGTTTCCTCCCAGCAGATGTGGAGAATCGTGTCCGTACTCCAGCTGCAGGTCCTACGAGACAAAGAGACGACATTAGACGACTCGCAGCTTCCATGGGGCATAAAAAGGGGCGGAGCTCTGGGCCGAGTGTCACTCAACCCCCTCAAATGAGAGGAAACGACGTTAAGTGATAAAAGCCCTCGGATCATCAAGTACAATCAAACAGTTTGTCCAACGCGTTGATGGAGAAACATCCGACTCTCAGAGTTCACACTGTGGCCTAAAAAGATGAGGGAAGTGTGTCTGGTTTGATCATGTGATCAACTAAAGAAAAGAGGGAGGAACTTTTATTGAACCCTGATCACGACTTATTGCTGCTGGTGATAATTGTTAATCAATGATGATTTATATTAACATCTGATCTGTTTTATTACATCACCTACAAGACTCCCTCGTTTTACGTTTAGTTTGTGGTTCCATTTTCATTGATCACAACTATTAGAGTTTTAATGACTTATTATCAGAGTCATAATTCACATCTGTTTTATAATTTTTAGTTTATTGCAGTGACAATAACAACGATTCTCCATCACGTGAAGCGGTTCGGTTTCACATAAGCTTCTATTTTTAGGGCATTTTGATCTAATTTTCCATAAAAAGACGAATGTAGCAAGTGAACCGCAGTGTGGAAACAAGCAGAGCGATGTGATAGAAATACGAGGTGCCTCCATTTCAGAGTGAAAGGAAAGGCCTCCTCGTACCCACAGAGTCACTATTTCATGTGATGTTTGTGTGCATTTGAACACAGAAAAAAAGGAGGAAGAACAACAACCACATCACTAAAGACTCTTATCACCATGACGACTAGGACACCAGTCAGAGCGGCAACAGCCGAGTTCAGAGAGAGAAGAAGCGAGCGAACAGTGACAGACGGACGGAGCCGAGTGGATGGAACAAAACCGTGGAGATGGAGAAAAAACACACACGCTGGACACCAAGCAGCCAGAAACAAACCAGCAGTCTGGAGAGATGAAAACATGAAGAACGGATCAAAGAGACAGCGAGAGCGCGTCCTTCAGAGGACAGATCACCAAAGAGAGAGACATTAAGACAAAACAAGAAGGCACCAAGTGGAAGAGATGATGACGGATTAAATGATAAAATAAGAGAAGACGAGAGAGAGAGAGATAGAAAGAGTACTACCAGATTAGATCTCGCGGTATAGTAGAGCTCCTCAACACAGTCCAGATAGGGCTCAGATTCACACTGGTCAGCAAGACAGAGCGAGAGAGAGAAACCTCAGTTAATACATGACCCTGGACTGATGCAAGAGGGCGAGCAATGGAGGAGTATTAGTCCGATACGAAGAGGAAAGGATTAAAGGGGGGAAGCGGCTTTATGAAGCTAACAGGACGTTAGCAGAGTGTCCTGATGGACGCTATGAAGCTAACGGGACGTTAGCATCACAAGGGGGCGGAAAATAATCTCGTCTTTTTCAACTTAAACTTCACTAACGTGCCTTTAAGCGTGAAGTGGGGAGAGGTGAGAAGCTGGCGGTAGGCTGTAGACCAACGCCACGGTCACATGACTTCACGTAGACAGCGAGTGAGGACGTTTAGTCTCATCTAAACACATCTGAGGGGCGTTCACTGACCCTGTTCATAGCGTAGGAAGAACCGCTCTTCAGCTGGTGTGAAACACAGACCTCAGTCCAGACTCACAGTGCTGCTGCTCTAACATTATTACATCAGATCTCATGGAGATCTGATGACCTTCAGGGAGAAGGTGGAACCTGAAGGACGAATACGTGACTGGAGAAGAGCCCACTATGTTCCATAACATGATGTAAAGTAGAAGAGTGAAGGAAGCAGAGAAGAAGAGGACGCTCTGAGAACCCGTCGCACGTTTCCACCAGAAAACCCTTCAGTGGTTTTAAAAGTAATGAACAGCAGCAGAAACACCTTCAGCATCAGCTGAAAATACCAAATAACCCACATTTCATTACAAACCTGCAATGTAGAAATAGAGAAAATAGACTGTTCCCTCACTACAAAAAGCAAAGAAACATCGGCCTTCCTTTAACATGATGGTGGTGATGGTCTCGCTCACCGGTTCGTGGTGAGGCGCCGTCTCCTTCCTCAGCGGGGGGTCAAACTTCACTTGGCCAACTGGGGGCAGAGGGAGGAGAAGCAGAGGAGACACGCTGGTTATGGAGCTTTCTGCCGAGCGACGCTCTGCTCACGTCACGGCTGAACTCACAGTTGATCTCCGACAGCGTCTTCCCCTCCCTGGTGCTCCTGCTGGTGGATCGGATCCGATGGGGGACGGAGACCGGAGACTAGCGGGGACGAGAGAGGACACCAGGAGTCAAACGGCTGCTCAGAAGGACACGGAGACAAAGACGACGGGTTCATTTGATGCCACAGCAAAAGCAGCCCGACGCACAACCACGAGGTCACATGGTCTCAAGGAAGGCGTCCGAGCCGCGTCCATCAGGACACTCTGGTGTCCATGTGGAGAACATGAGGGTCTAGATGTCTCCTTTAGAAGGGACGTAATGTTGTGTTCATGTTTGTACAAATCAAACCACAGCACGCCGTCACTATTTAACATTAAGAAGATACAATAAACACAGCAACTTCAAACCAAAGCACCTCAATCACTAAAAGATCACTTACACAAACACACATGTATGAAGTGGCCTCCAAAAACAAGAAGCTCCACCTCATAATGCATCTGTATCGTGTTCATCGTTTCATCTAAAGTTTACCTGAAGATGAATCATATATAAAATAAATCTGAATTTATGTCTCATTCTACACATTTCATTATATTTTAGGAGGATTTATGTCCCAAAGAGCAGGACAGCAGAAGAGAAGCTGACGGTTTTAGATGCGTCGTTCAAAAACATGACATCACACATCTTTACGAGCAGCAGAACCTGACGGACAGGAGGCGGCGTTCACTGTTGTCATGGAAGCGAGCGATGACGTTGTCACAGCTGCGTGTAAACTACAGAGTGTAGATGTTGCGTTTGGATAATAAGTCTCTGTGACATGAAGGTCCTGCTCCTCCATGGAGTAGAGGTAACGTATGAAGCTCATGTATCTACATCCTCTGCTCGTGGTTCCTGAGGACTTCCTGTTTGCGTTGATGCAATCAGAGTTTAATCATGTTTAGAGTATCTATTAAGTGTTAATTCTATTTAAAAATAGCGCTGTGATCCATTGGCCGTTTCCATGACAACACCAGCAGACGCCTCCTTCCAGCCAGCTGTTAGAACGACATCACCGCAGCCCAAACCGGTACCTTCCAGCGGGCCGCCAAACGAGGCGCACGCCGAGCGCCGGGGCTTATGGGTAGAAAATGACCCCTGTACTTAAACTGGGGAGGAGGTAGAGGAAAGGGGCGGGGACAAGGAGACGGGAGGAGAGGATGAGAGAGGAAAGGAGAAGCGCTACCAGAAGGAAAGGAAAGAGGAAGAAAGGAGAAAGCCGAGGAGAGAAGAGCACGAGGGAGGAAAGGAAACAAGGAGAAAGACAAAAGCAGGAAGATGAGTCAGAGGTTGAATGGGGAGAAAGAGGTGCACCATTAGGAGGGAAGGAGCAAACAACTCCGCCCACAACACACAGACCCAGCAGAAGGTCAAAGGTTACCTCGGGTTCAGGGTCGTCGTTGTCAAAGTCGTTGAAGGTGCTGTGGTCGGGGTTGTTGGATTTGTCCAGCAGCTCGATGGCCAACGTCCTGCTGAGGGGCTGAGACACGAAAGGGTGCTGGGGGGGGACAAAGAGACAAAGAGGTGTCGCATATTATAACGTTTGAATAATAAAGAAAGAATAACGAGCTTTATCCAATAAACTCATCTCACTGCTCACCTGCAGCAGCTTCTCAGCCGTGGGCCTCTTCTTCGGGTTCTTGGTGAGCGACAGTTTGACAAAATGGTGGAAGTTGTTCGTCCTGCCGTCCAGCAGAGACAGAGACAGAGAGACAGAGACAGAGAGACAAAGACAGAGACAGAGAGACAAAGACAGAGACAGAGAGACAAAGACAGAGACAGAGAGACAAAGACAGAGACAGAGAGACAAAGGTCATCTTCTGGCACCAGAAGCTTAGATTAAACTGTGTTTAGTCTCCACATTGAGCTCTTACCACTTGACTTTATCTTTCAACTTAGGAGGCTGGAAATTGCTCTTGGTCATGAGGAAGAGAGCCCTGAAGAAGAGGAGGAAGAGGAAGTAAACAAGAGTTGGTTTACAGCAGAATACTGACGTGTTTCACTGGAAGTCCATTACTGAGCCGACAGATGTTCATACGCATGAATACCTCCAGGAGTCAGGGCCTAAAGAGCCTCAAATCACACACACACACACACACACACACACACACACACACACACACACACACACACACACACACACACACACACACACACACACACACACACACACACACACACCTCATGGGGTGCAGGTCGAACATGGGGGGCTGCAGCTCAGCCAGCTCTATTGCAGTAATGCCCACAGCCCAGATGTCACACAGCTGGTTGTAACCTCCTTTCCTCTCTACTGCTGCCACCTCTGGAGCCATCCTACAGGGGGGGGGGGGGGGGGGTAAACGGGGAGAATTAAACACGCGAGCCTGCTGGGACGTCCAGTCTGAGGACGCTCTGGGGCACAGTGGACTGACCAGTACGGAGTTCCAATGAAGGACTTCCTCTTGGCCAGAGTGGCTGTGATCTGAGCCGACACACCGAAGTCAGCTGGGGGGAGAAGACAGTGGTTAGATGGGGTGTGGGGGGTGGAGTGGGGGGGGGGCAGTAAACAAGGCTCTTCAGAATCTCTCACCTAGTTTAACGTAGCCGTTGTCCGTCAGCAGGATGTTGGCGCCCTGTCGATGAAAACAGAAAACAAGTCATGCTTTCATTTCCACTTCAAACGCTCCTTCTGGACTATGATCAATAATCATTGGATGACCTGTAATCATGATTAACGACAGCAGTGAAGTGATTATTATGTGTGAGCCGGTCTCTGAACTCACCTTGATGTCTCTGTGCATTTTGCCTTTATTGTGTAGGTAGTATAAACCCTGCAGACACGAGGACACAGCAGCTCAGAGGGAGACAAAAACCATGAAACAGAAGTCTGATCAGCTCCATCAGCTCCAGATGTTCCATTAAACCAGATGTTTGGATCCAGGGAGACATTTCCTGGTTTTTGAAGCCGCTGTGGCGCTTCGGTCACAGTGTTTGTTTTAGGTCTAATTTATGATTCAATTCAAAACGATATTATCTCAGTATGATTTGGACCAGAAAGTATGTGCAGCAGGTCATTTAAAAAGATAAAAGATCAATCAGGATTTGTTTAACACATCATTAAAACTACTGAAATATACGAATAGATATAAACACAATCATGACTTTCCTAATCCCATGCAGAGCCTGTGGAGGACAACGAGAAGTGGAGCAGTCAAAGACCAGAGGACACTTTACCTGGAGGGTCTCCCGGGACATGTAGGCTATCTGAGACTCTGACAGCGGCCCGGTCACTGGGGGAGGAAACCAGGAAGGGAGGAAGGGAGCGAGGTCACACATCGAGGACAGAGGTAACTAAGAGCACTCTTATCTCCAGACTGTGTGTGTGTGTGTGTGTGTGTGTGTGTGTGTGTGTGTGTGTGTGTGTGTGTGTGTGTGTGTTCTCACCGTGGTAGATGTCCTGCAGGGAGCCTCCTCCACAGTACTCCATACTGATCCATAATTTATCTCTCCTGCAGGCACAGCGAGCCGTGAGCACGACGCACACACAGCGCTGAGTTGTGTCTTTCACGTCTCTCTCACACTTACCGGAGGTAACTGCCGAAGTAGGCCACGATGTTGGAGTGCTTACAGTCCTTCATCATTATGATCTCCTGCTGGACCACAGCAAAGTCCTCGCCTGGAGGGAGCACGCGTTCATCGTCAAGCACATTCCACCCATTTCCATTCCACTGATTGATTGTTGGCGCTTGAGAGGAAGTTATTTCAGAATAAAAGGGAGCAGGTAGAGAAACTCACCTGGTTCCAGTTTGATGACTTTGATAGCAGCCAGCTCTCCTGTGTTGACATTACGAGCCTGAAGGAGGGAAGGAGATAAGGAAGAAGTGAACGTCCTGCTGCGCTCTTCATCTACATCAACAGGAACAGAGTCGTTCTGTTTCTGCAGGACACGGAGGCAGATTTCTATAAATACTTGAGCCGTGTTTACGTTTAGCAGCAGGGCTGCTGAGGACTCGCATATGAAATGTTCATGAATAAAAGACTGAATCCCTCCTTTCAGTCCCAGAGACAGAGTGTGTGTCTGTGTGTGTGTGTGTGAGATGGTGCAGAAGTCAGAAATAGAAAGTATTGAAACCCATCGTGTGCCGGTGATGATTCAGTCCATTTGGATCGTATTACATCGTATGAATAAAAGACTTTTCAGCACCAGTCAGGTTTTTATAAATATATCTCTCTTTCCTGGCCACCAACTGATTTCAGGTTTCCAACATGTGACCTTTACATCACAACCAGCTGACCTGTGACCTCTGTCGATGTCCCCGCTGCAGGACTGAGAATCATCTCAACCCTTCTTCTCTTATCGACTCCATTTGTAACAACGCTGTCATCACGTAGAAAGCACACACACACACACACACATAAAAGTAAGCGGGCCGTGTGCAGTTGCGAGCGTGGACGTAAGCTGTGGCCTCCCCCGACCTTTCAAAAACAAAGGAGGAAAGAAGGAGCAGAGCGGCCTCCGTCTGGACACACAGCTAATGATTAGTGTTAGAGAGGTGTGGAATGCTTTGTTAGGCGGCACCATGAGCAGCAGCCTGTGAACACTGGCCCCACCCTCACCTCATAGTTCAGGTATTTGACTCGCTGGTAAAGCAAAGCTTGGCAAAGGTTGGCGAGTTGAGGGAACAGCTTGTAAACAACGAGGAGGACGCAACGAACACAACATGGTGACAACAAAACAGCGGTCCACAACCTGAAGTCTTTTTACCTGCAGTTTAACTCTCTTTTCTTACAATTCTTTTAGCTGGATTTTAAAATAAGTTATTTTATGGGTTTTTAGTCTAAAATAAAAGCATCTTCCAATCTTGGTTGTACATCTTGTGACCCATGCTGTTCTCCCCGGTACAAAAGAATCTCTTTTTATGGAGACCTAGACTCCCCAAACTAGGTGGCGTTGTGGGAAACTTTTATTTCCTGTTTTATATACATTTGTATTAGATTTAATACGCCTCCTGCTCAAACATCCCTGTACAAGCCGCAGGTTTGCTCAAACAATGAGGAGGGATCCTTTAATCCAGAGGTTTGGGCCCCAAAGTGTCCTTCAACAAAGATACATGATGACTTGAGTGACTTCATTCAGTGATGCTGCAACGGTCACCAAAACAAAGCAACTCCCATTTGTTTGGTGGACTTGAATCAGCTGGATCTTGTTTTTTTGTGATGGTTCTAGAAGGAACGTCAGACCACGTCTGGGCAATGAGGAAAGATACCGAACCTCAATTAGAAACCAGCTAGATTAGCAGCAGTAGGGAGGGATGCTTGGGGGGGGGGGGGGGGGAGATTGGGGACACACGGTTGGGGTTTAGTGGCATCGATGAGTTCCAAAGGTCTCCAGCCTTCAGCATTATTGATACAGATGCATTTACCACATCACAGTCCTACATCCGCCCTCACACGGCAGTGAAATCAAATACGTCAGCAGACAGACTGCAGCACAAACAGCTTTAGTTAACAGTTGAAGTGGTACCTGGGTTCAGCAGGACGCACACTGTTGAGTCAGAACTAACTACTGAGTTAAACTCGGGACGTTTTTGGTGGCGGTCAAGAAGATGGCAACAGTGTGAGATTACAATCCTTTAGTTGCTTAGTAAAATTTTAATTCAGCCCACGCCGTAATATTCCTGACGTCATGCGTCCCCACCGCTCACATCCGGTCCTTCACCTTTAGTTTTGCAACAGCCGACGTAAACAGTGAATCCCTCGACGAAATAATTCAACTTCAGCAGCGCTTCAACATTCAGAACAACAACGAGCTCGTTTTGGTGTCAGCAAATCGTTCCAACAAACCTCTTATCGCATCTCAGCGAGCATCCTTTGAGGATGTTGGACACTAAAGAAAAGGAACGGCCGATATGTGACGAGCACTTGTTACAGTGAAGCTGTGCATTTCTTAACTTTGATCTGAAAGGAAACAACAAAAGTTGCATTGATTTGGGGAGTTTCGTTTTTTGTGGAATTTATATTTGTTTGTTTGCATTTGTTTGTTTTGGGGGATTTTGTGAGCAATTGATGCATTTCACTTGTGTGTGAATAATATATATAGATATATATATTATTCACACACATGTTTTGAAGGAATCAGATTACGGGTTAGGAGGTTCCCCCTACCTGACTGATGTGCTGATGACACTGATCCTAAGCCATCCTCACTGAGATCTGATGGCTGGGTTTTAATAGTATTGGATCGATTATGAACACAGTCTCAGGTCTGTGGAGTTCAGATGTGGATTAATGACAACACCATCCTGCACGGTAGCATCTGTTTAAGTGCTGCAGCATTACTTGTGGTCTGTCATATCAACGTTGCATTCTACTTAACTTTATGATATAGTTTGTTATGTCATTCTATGGAGCGTATAAGGAGCACGTTGAGGTCCAACGGGACCGGAACTGCTCCCTCTCTGCGGGGTGCAGGCGGTCAGCTAGCAGCACAGGGCCCGGATGAAGTGTCCGGCCCCACAGAACTACTATGGAAGCACATTAATCATACATGCTACACTGAAAACAAACCTCCCCGTTTACTGAATTAGGGCCAACTGGTGCTAATGGTGTTGTAACATGAATCGCGCCTATAACAGGTGATGCAGTGCTGGTTGTTGTTGTTGTAGCTAGCTAGTGAGCTACGCGAGTTAGCTCAGGGAGGCAGCTAGCTGTCAGTCTCTCGCTCTGTGACCAAAAGGGAGACCGTTTGAACAAATTCAGGTAAAGCTCTCAAATATCACGCTACGGGGCGGAAATTAAGTTGTCCGTCTTGTACTTATGTTCACGTGCAGGTTACAAAACTACCGCTTCTTTCACCATTTGTAACAAACTGCGAAGAAGCCTGGTTAGCTCCTCCACGCTAGCAGCTAAGCTGCGCCCGTTCTCGGACTGCTAGCTAGCGGCTAGCTGTCGTCTTTTTTAACGGACAACAGTCAAGTCAGCCGTTATTTAAAATTAACTTAAAACGCCACAACATTTAGACAATGAAACGTCACCGTAGCGTACGTTAATTCTTCGTAACTACCAACACGTGTATAACGTGAATAATGACGTAAAGGACCGGGATGTTTGCAGTTAACATCAGCCATGGCTGCTTGTGATCTCTAGACCAACTGGAGAGCTGTTAGCTAACAAATGCCGTTTCTTTAAACCCCGGATGTTGACAAAAGGTCTGGCCAAGACAATAACAAGCATCGAGGCTACGTGCCTGACTAATGGCGCCCGGGCAGCGACATGATAAGAGGTGTGAAAACGAGCTAACGGCGGCTACACGATTAGCTTGGAGCCGCGACAGCGCGTCCGATAATGGGCCCCTCCGTGGCCGCTCCGCCGCAGTGTGTCTTCTCCCATGTTTTACCTTGTACACATCTCCGTATGTGCCGCTTCCTATCCGCTGGATCAGCTCGAAGTCCTCCTGCGGATTCCTCCGGGACAGGTCCACGCTGGAGTTCATCATCCCCTACGGCCGAGTGCGGCGCAGGTGAACAGACGCGAGCCACCCAACGAACGCTTGTTGTTTTGCACAGATTAAAAAAACCAAAACAATACGGCGTCAGAAAATCGCAGCCCGAGTCCGCTGTGGCTCCAACATGGCCGCCGCTGCGCAGTGAGCATGCGCAGTGGGAATCATGGCGCAGCCTCCGGAGAGATGGAGTTCATCAATTAAGATAGTTTTTATTTTTAATGCAGAAATGTGACTAAACTACGGGACACCTCAGAGATTACAAATCAATCATTCATTTTTTTGCATGACGTAAAAAAATCGAAGAGATTCACGTTACACATTTCTTTAAAAGATAAATCTGATCTGGATTGGATCAACAAACTTGTTTTCTAATCTGCAATGGCAGCAAAAACACAGAAAGTTCATATTTAACGAGGAAAGGAATAAAACCAGTAAGGCCTGCGTGGCCTCGTCCTGCCCGCGGTGTGAAACTGACGAGCAGAATGATGGGTTTGTGTTAAAGAGCAGAGGACGGATGTTTTATATCTGTGGTCAACAAATGAGCCAAAGAAGCATGATTCGATGATAGATTATCCTGCTCTGCAACAGGCCTAAAAAAGATGGTCGCCATGGTGACACGTGCCTTCTTTAATGAGTTAAGGTATTTACTGACGTTCTCTCAAACAAACATTTATTAAAAATACACCATTTAACCAGTTTAACAGATATTTGCTGGAGTCTTTAAGTGAACCTACATATTTGCATGTTCCTTATCAGGGACAAACTGTTTCTGGTCTTTGTGGGGAATTTGTTGACAACACAAAGAACCGAATAACGACATAGAACTAATTCCCCAGTCTTGGTTCTTTCAAATGCAGTTAGGATGGTATCACATGTGGGATAAGAAGAAGAACGGGTGGAACATTCAACCTGAGGGACTCAGAAAGATACACAAACACACAGAAGAGACTATGACAAGTGGCCAAACCACCCGAGACACACAATGTGAGTTCTTACAGTTAATCTCCAGCAGAGAAAGGTCCCGCGGAGCAAAAAGCTTCAATTAAATCACATCAACGCCTCGACTAATCCGTTTAAAACCTTCAAGAGTCTGTCTTGACGTATTTATGGAGGAGTCCATCGATGGCCCCCAAGCTGACCCTCAGAGTCTCCTGGTGCTCCATGGAGCAGCGAGGGGGGGGGGCACCGTATTGAAGCGCAGAGTCTGTTTCCTGGGTGCGTGGCGGTTTGACCCCCCCGAGGACTGGGTCGGTCTGCTGCTCTGTGGAGGACGGAGGAGGAGACGGGCGGCGAGGTTTCCCAGTTGGAGGCTCCGCCCCCTGGTTGCATGTCGCTCCGGCGTCTTTCTGTGCCAGGAGTCTTTTGAGGAGACACGACAACTGAGGAGTCAGAAGGAGAACCAAGGTTCCTCCGACACGGAGAACCCTGGAAACACAAACATTCATTAAGGACGTTACACAAATGTAGAATGATCTCTATTATGTGCACAGGAACACACACATTTACTCTCACAAAGACACAACAGACACACAAACCTCTCCATCTCCGCGAGGATGAGTGGCAGGTTGGCAGCCATGTTTGTCTTGGTGCTGAACTTCCTGCCGAACGGGAGGTCGCAGACGACAGCGTCTACACTGGAACTGTGCAGAGGCAGCACTACACACACACACACACACACACACACAGACACACACACACAGACACACACACACACATTGATTCACCACGGACACATCTGTACGTTTGGTTAAGTCACAGCTGGAGATATTTTGTGCAGAGGAACAGTCAAACATTCGTCTCCTCGTCTCTTACTCATGGAAGAAGCTTTCAGCAGCTGTATCCTGTGAGGCAGCTCTGCGAATGCTACGTTCTCATTGGCCCGCTGCAGCTGTCCGTCGTCATTGTCCACGCCCAGGAAGCACACAGCCTGGAACACACAGCGGTTCAACCACAGAGAACCACCACCCCGTTCTATTCAATCCTCAAAGCGAGCACGTGGGTCCCGACCTCGTGCTCCTGGGCCGCTTCTATCAGGACGGTCCCCACGCCGCACATCGGGTCGAGCACCCGGGAGCCCGGCTGGAGGACGGGAGACACACAGACACTTCTCTCAGGGACTTTGACCCGCTGCATTTGTCCCACAGCTAAAGTCCTGTAACAGCTGGACCCCCAGCTGAGCTTAAAGTGATTACTGGGTCACAATTTAAAAGGGTTTAATGTTTGGGTTCAATCTAATCTGAGTTTAAAGGGAAGACTAAACAAAGACTTTTAAATGCAATCTTTCTCAATTTAGATGAGAAAAGTTAAAGATGAACAAAAATTTAATCAGATTTAAGCCATGTGCGTATATGATTAATATAATATATTATATGTTTGTTAACATATTATACATGTAATGAAGTAGATTCCTTGCAGAGGTCATTATAACCGTGAATAAGGAATAGCAGTGTGTGTGTGTGTGTGTGTGTAAGTGTGTTCCTACCTGTATGTGAGCCATGGCGGCTAAAGCCCAGGCGACGGTGGACCTCAGGCCCGTGGTCTTCATGTAGCTCCGGTTAGCGAGAGGCAACCTGGAGGAGGCACAGACATGAGTATTGTTTATTACATACATAAACACACACACACACATATATGCTGGTTCTATTCAGTGTTTGACCTGGTTAAAGGAAACCCCAGCAGCAAGTGGTCATCACTCAGAGAAACATTCACCTGAAGAAAACAAACAATGATAAGAAGTCACTTTCTGCTCATTGATTTCTAAAAGAATACACAAAATGTCTTTGGTTAAAATGCTTTTATAACACAGACTTCTCAGAAAATATTTATATTTTCAAACAGAAACTAGTAACTAATTTGTTGTTGAGTCACATGACGCAGGCAGAGACGTGGGTTGAAGTGCGAGTATTTCACATTGAATAAAGTAAGAATCAACGTAACGTGACACAAGAGAACCACGTGGTCCCGTTTTGACGTGAGGAGCCTCCAGCAGGTCTGCTGCTGTTTACTCATCATCCATCAAGCTAGCGTTAGCTCGCTAATTACAGCAGTGAAGCAGTTAGCAAGACTAAAGACACACTTTCATTTACTCGCCTCTTTTGGACCATTCATTTTTCATTTATTTAAAAAGGCCACTTTGAATTCATCTCAAAGCACTTGGTTATTGTTTAGCTGTATTTAGATGTGGTGAATACATTAACTTGCTCTACAATGATTCAATGAATAAGCTGAATAAGTGTAGTATATAGTAATATAGTATAGTTCAGGCATTAAAACAAATTCTGTTACATTTTTGGATTTGGATTTTTCTTGATTTTTAAAATAATATTATCTTCAAGGAGCAACCTGTACTTTCTGAAGTATTTTTGTAATGGGAATTTGAAGTTCTGTTTAAGGGTTGAAAATTAAAGCTTTTTAAATACTGTTTTTTTCATTTAATTTCTGAAAAAAACACGTAGAATTATTTGAACGGTGCAACACAAATAGAACTTAGCTGGTAAATCAACCAAAACAGTAACAGAAGGTTCACCTCCAGCTGAGGATTCTTCAGATCGGCCTTCCAGCCCAGAACTCTGCTCAGACCTCCTCCGATCACTCTGCTCACCTCCTGAGAGACACACAATATGCAGACACACCATGAGACACACATACCAACACATAAAGAGACACAACATGCAGACACACCATGAGACACACATACCAACACATCATGAGACACAATATGCAGACACACGCACAGACACACTATGAGGCAGGCACACACAGACTCACACAGACATTGAGACACAATATCCAAACTCACTTATTTGGGTTTTATCTATTTTATGACATCACGCTGACCTTACCCTTGACGTGCATCTTACAGTCGGTACCTGTGTGCTAAAGTATCGGGTCAGAGGTCCGGTGCACTTGCAGCTGACCCTAAAAGTGGGCGGAGCCAGAACAGACGGCTCTGGTTTGGTCCGGTTGGGTCGCGTCCCTGAAGAAGCAGAGATGCAATAAAACTAGATGAGAAAGTTAAATAATCAACCAAAGAAACCATGAAGAATGAATTCATACCGTGATCATCTGTTGTGTCCCCCGTCTTCCTCTCAGGCCTCTGTTCCTCTTCTTCTTCTTCATCCCTTTTTCTCTTCAGCCTCTGGGCTTTGACTCCACATGTTCTCCTGCTCAACTCCTCCTCTCTCCCCTCTTCACTCCCTCCCTCCTCCTCCTCCTCCTCCTCCTCTTGCTCCTTCTCCCCGGTCGCCCTCCTGACCGACAGCTCCCCCTGCAGGCGGCTCCACGTCACTGCAGCACCGGTCCACTGGGCGACGTCACCCAGCACTCTGGACTGAAGCACGGAAGCAGCTTTAGCTGCAAACATCAGAAGAAAAACAAAAGCCAGAACATGAATGTAAATCCAATTCTACAGCCATTTTGTTTATTTTTGTATTATTATGATGCCAATATTATTATTATTATTATCATTGAGATACGGTAAAAGCCTCATTTGGCTGGGATTTCCTAGGAAGTGCACCAATTTGAGGAATTAAATGATAAAAAGAAACACACATAGGACATAATGTAGGGACTGCTGAGCCATTCACGTTGTGGGACATGTCTCAGGGTCTCTGGTGTACCTGGGCCTGTGTGTGCAGACAGGTGCACAGGTGAGTCTCTCCTCAGCAGGAGGAAGAGTCTCTCTGCAGCCTTCAGCTCACTGACTCTGTTGATGGCGACAGAAGAGCTGAACAACACTTTACCTGCAATCTGACACACCTGGAGACACACGCAACAACAACAACAACAACAGGAGCAGGTCAACAACTAAGAGTTCCCCTGGTCTCCAGTATGGTGTTGAACCCTCAAACTAAATGTGATGTTCCGATGGCCTACGAAGGATAGTGATGTACACTAGTGCTGTCAGTTAAACGTGCTGTTAACAACGTTAACACGGGATTAATGTTTTCTTAAAAAAAATAGGAATAAAAAAATGGGTGGATGACTGTTGTGTGAAAATGTCAAAAGGTTTGTCTGTTTGAGGAGCTGCTGAAAGCAAAGAAGTAGTAGACTCACCTTTTAATTGGTAACAGTTAGGCTTCATTGTTTCTAAAATAAGGCCTGACTGCTTTGTTCAATATTAAGCTCTGGTTTAACTGCACTAAACAGGCTGAGTCCTTGTTTACCTCAAATGTGCACTTTATCATTTTATTTTGTACCGCCCTGTTTGGCAATGGGGTTTGTCAGTAAAATAAAAAAATGGCATAAAGCAAGCCAACATGTATATTTGACAGTATATATTTATAATCAGGTTCCACCTCCACTGATTATAAATTATGTTTGATAATATAAATTATATTTTATAAATTATTTTAAAAAGCTAACGCTAGCCCCTGAAGCTAACGCTAGCCCCTGAAGCTAAAGCTAGCCCCTGAAGCTAATGCTAACCCCTGAAGCTAACTTTTAATGAGCCGTTGGTGCGGTTCTTCAAACTGATAAAAACACTCACGTCTTCAGCAGCCAGCTTCTTCTTCACCTCAGCGATCAAGAACCGCTCCATCCCGTTACCGGCGGTGCAGTAGTATTTAACCAAACTCCCGGTACTTTCAGGTTCACCCATGATGCTACAAGCAAGTTCTCTTACACACAGGTCGCCATGTTGGCTTAATTGTTTACACCGGACACGGAAGGACGTCATTGTTGAGCAGTGACTGGTCCTGGCCACCAGAGGGCTCTCAACACATATCTAGTTATGGAAAAATAAAAGAAATGCGTATGAAGGGAAAAGTGTAATAATATTTTGGGACAAACATCTGTCTAATTAGTATGCTTTGTATTTTTAATAGTTATTATTCTATAATTATAATATTTGCCCTATCCTACCTGTCACATGTCTTCCTGTTACTAGACTCGGTTGTTGTTTGTAGACTGGTATGAGATGAAGGGAGGAATCAGTTTGTGTTCTAAATTCAGTCACATTATACAGTGCAGGCTTCTTTACTGGCTATTTCCACCCACAACCCTTTGCACAGCAGATATATGAGCCAGAGGGTTCAAGGTGTCATGTGATGAGGAAGAAGAATCCTGCATGTAACAACAAGTTCTTTGTGGTAAAGGTAAATATTTTGTTATGCAGCTTCTGACTCATGTGGGGAAGTTGTTCCGCCCCAACAGGTTCAACCAGATCCTCAAAGTGGAGTGAAGAATAAAAAACACTCTCAGGTCACACTCTGTTATCTTAGTGATGGTTTTAATTCAATCTAAACTCTTCACAACATTTGTTACAAAGGTTTCTGCTTCATCACATGTTCTCTACTAGTTGAGAGCCTTTGGCCCTGTGAACACAGATCAGACTGAGACTCACTCGACTAGTCAGACTTTGGACTTTGACGGAGACGTGAGGACACGCCCTCTCTGTGAAGGACACGCCCTCTCTGTGAAGGACACGCCCTCTCTGTGAAGGACACGCCCTCTCTGTGAAGTCTCTTCACTCCGTCTGATGGAAGCTAAAGTGAAGCACGGAGCTCCTGTTCTACAGACCTGCTGAGGACAGAAGAGAGCTGCTCACTGAGGACGTTCATGTCTACAAGATCAGTAAGTGGAGCTGTGATTGGTGGAATGACATCATTGATGCTTGTGAACGTGTGATTGTTTAAAGCTGGTTAACAAGATGAGAGAAGCTGCTGTTAGTCTCAATGATGACACTGTGATGAAGAGGAGCTCAGTCTGATCTGAGGTCTGTGAGGACTGTTACTGATGAGGAGGTGAAGGGAGCAGTCGGAGGGGCTTTAGGACCCAGCAGGAACCCTTTTAAACGTGACCTTCAAGAGTCCGTCTTGACCTATTTATGGATGAGTTCATCTATTGCCCCCAAGCTGACCCTCAGAGTCTCCTGGGGGCATTAGAATAAAGAAATCCAGAATAAGTGACAAAGCTTGACTTAGTGTGATGTTAATCGGTTGCATGTTTGCTGAGTCGCGCTGAGAAGGAGGAGCTCAGTGGATCCAGGTGTACGAAGCCGCGCGCAGCATGTTTCTCACCTGCTGATCAGCAACTGATCAAATATATGAGGAGGTGAACCATATAACATGCAAAAAAAGGAATATGGCAGCTGTAATTAAACAGAGAAAAAGTCTGACAGACAACCGCGGACCGACTGAATGTGGAATGATTTAAAAACGTCTGTTTACTGTTGGGGGAGAATTTGTTGAACTACAAATTGTGAGTCTCTCAGCAAGTCTATGTGTGACCTTTCTCGTGACCTAGCTTAGTTCCTGAGGACACGCTGAGACCCACAGATGTCTTGATCCGTATCCTGTTCGTTATCTGTCTTGGATTTAATGATTGATTGGGCGCCATTAAGAAGGGTCAGGGGGGTTGCCTTAAGACATCTGGGGTTTTTTCCTGCTCTCTACTGGGGGTTTGGGGCGGAAGCAACACAGGTCCCTCTCTGAAGGGAATAAAACTCCCATTCCCTCTCTCCTCTTGGTCAGATCTTCCTGCTCCTTTGAAGGAGAAGGAACTATCTTTCTCTATTCAGCTGATTTGAGTCATTTGACTTCTGTCTGTACTTACGGCTTGTGTTGATGATTTCTGTATTCTTTATCATTTTTCTATATTCTAGTAAGTGATAAATACTTAATCATAAAGCGAGTTCAAAATACTTTTCATTTCTCACAAGGCTTCAATCCACAAATGTCCACCACACTTACTAGGAAAGTTGTGTTTCTATATGAATAACATGTAGATTATTTAGCCTAAACTTTGCCTTAAAAGTGAGCAGAGAGAATTAATATTCCTCTGGAAATTAACCCTAAAGACTCATTTCAAACCCTATTCACAATGCAAGAATATGTTTTACAACATGCACTAATCTCTATAAACTAATCTCTAATTCTAAATATCTTCCTAAAATAATGTGCACAGAACAAACAAGACAGGAAAAGATCCTGGGAACAAGTCAAGATAAAATATAAAAACATTTTGCAGGCTGGTAAGTGCCTTAAAAGCACCAGGCTTCACCCTGAGGAAAATATGCCCTTGTTTTAGCTAGCTGACTAGCTAGAAGTTTAGTAAAGCTGATGACGCAAGCAGGAAGCCCCCCGTAGGCCAGACCGTCCCATTTCAGAGACTGCTCGGTTCAGCCTACGCGGTTGTTGAGGACCAGTCCAGTTACAGGCTACAAGGATGCATCATAGCGACTTTGAGACACAGTTTCTGGGCTGTGAGGCCTTCACAAAGCAACTCTAGAGAAGTAATCCTCTCTGTATCAATGTGAAACCTTACATGTGTACTATCCACCTATCACGTAGATGTGCTTTTAGCCTGGTATCTCCCTAATTCATAGGACCTAGAGGGCTGATAGTGATTTGATTTCAGGTGATGTGTGGTATATTGATTTATTTTTTCACCAGTAACATATCAACTGATTTTTACACATCAAAACACTCACAGGGGTTCCCCTTTATCCTGACAAAATTACAGAGTTATTACACTTTTTATCATGGTAGGCCATTTACAGAGCCAAGGCCAAAAAAGGTTGAGTTTTAAATGTAATCTTTCTATATTTAGATGAGAAAAGTTAAAGCTGAACCAGAATTTAATCGGATTTAAACCTTATGTACATATGTTTAATATAATACACACATTATATGTATATGAATATAATATAGATGTAATGACTTGGTTGTTAGGGTGGTGGTGTGCTAGTTGTGGCCTCACAGATGAGAAGGTGCTGGGTTCGACTCTTCCCAGAGGCCTTGCTGTCTGGGTTGTTCTTTGTAGACTCGCTCCAGCTTCCTGATCCCTTGAGGATATATTGACTCCTGAAGCTTTTGTTGAAAGTGCTGGTGTTTTTTTTAAATTACAGTTTGTGTTCTACATTCAGTAGTATTTTACTGTACACAAGCAGGCTTCTTTACTGACCTTTTCCACCCACAATCATTTGCACAGCAGATATATGAGTCAGTTCAACGTGTCATGTGATGAGGAAGTAGAATCCTGCATGTAACAACGTGTCCTTTGTGAGAAGCTGCAGTTTAGTCATAAAGGTAAATGATTAACATTCAGGCCCCAACACGTTCAACCAGATCCTCAAAGTGAAGAATAAAAACATTCTCAGGTCAGACTGGATGTTTTTATTCAATATAAACTCTTCACAACCTTTGTTAGAAAGGTTCCTGCTTCATCACGTGTTCACTAGTCTACATGTAGAAGCTTGCACCTCTAAACTATCCGGTAGCAGCCATAGGGGCACTAGGACCCAGCAGAGACCACAGAGCTCACCTGGGCCTTTGTTCCTTCCTGAAACACACCTGAGAGACTCTGTCTGCTCTCACCTGCTGCTTCAGTCCTTTAAGTCCACAAAGCTTCATGTTCACTTCTTCATCTGCTTTGAACACATTTAGTCACTTTTTTGAGTTTTTGAATGTATTTTCTTTAGTGTTCAGTTAATCTCTCATTGATCACCAGGTTGTAGTCAACTTTTTACTAATTGATCACATGGTGAAGTGAACGATCCCATATCACCATGGTAACCACAGTGTCTCCTATAAGGACAGCTACATGTCATCTTACTGACTTCTGGACTCTGAAGGAGATCAAGAGGAGAAACAGCACAGCTCCATCTGCTGGAGGATGAGTGATAGTGTTCATCTGGTGAAACACTACATTACAGGAGGAGCATTTAAATGACGTCTCTTCACATGTTAACAGGGTTCAAAGAAGGAAAAGGGAAGTTAGTCTTTCTCCAGAAGTCTAGACTATTGGTGGGTGAACTATGAATGTTGAGGTCAGACAGACCTCGACACAAAGCAACGTGACACAAAGCCTCGCGGGAGGGAAATTACTGACTCATCTGCAATTGTTGGAAGAATTCACGTGTTAAGAGGCCCATTTAGAGGGCTGGCTTGTGACCTGCATCAACGTATTTAGAGCATGTTATTAATTGCACAGGAAACGTTTAGGAGAAGAGGGAGACAAGAAGCTTTGGATGGACGGCAGCACAGAAAGAAACAGGAGTTGACATCAATAAATTCACCTTCAGTTCAACAGTTTTGTTACCCACAGCAGCCCCATGGACACGTGCTGATGCAACAAGACAGGCTCACGTGGCCAAAGACCACAGTGACATCAGCTTCTCACTGATGCATCAAAGCTTTTAGGAAACATGGAAGGAGATGCATGTGTTGTTCCTGAATGTGACAGCACGCTGATGAAGACCTCTAAAGGACGAAAGCAGTCTTTCCTTTCTGGTGACCAAATGCAGCTCTCTCATTGGTGTAGAACGATCACGTGACGAGCCGTGCCACCACTCGCGACCAAAGTCCTATTACGCTCTGAAGAAAGTAGTTCTGCATAAAACAATAAAACAAAAGCAATCGACTGGAATTTCAGCGATGAACTTTTTTTGGTAGCTTAGCACGACTCGTTCTTTTTAATGAGGTAAAGATTGTGTAGATGCCAGACTGTGGAGCGGGATGAAACGATGACGGGATTCACCTCCACGCTCCGAACGAGCTGGACCAAGCACCGCCATAAAGAAGAGTCGTAGAAAGTCACCAGTGTTTCACTTTAACATCTTTAAAGTGTCCACAGAGCTGTGAGTATGTCCCCTGATACACAATGTGTGTGTGTGTTTGGGAGTGTTTGGGAGTGTTTGTGTGTTCACGGGCTCTGAACAGTTTCAAAGTTTGTTTTACCGTCTGAACGAGAAACACGGAAGTAAGTTACCGCGTTTCTTCGTTTTTCTGGTTTTAAACCAAAAACGAGTAAACGAAAACTGCTGTTTTCCAGTTTGTGTTAAAAGACGAAAACGAGCGGTTCAGATTCTGAAGAATCTCCTTTTTGTTTTTGACTATAAACCTTCTAGAAGCGCCGCAGCTAAACCGAAACTACGCACTTTTTATTACAGTCAACGCGGCGCCGTCATTGTAACACGGAAGTAACGCCATTTTACAGACGTGCGGAGCGCGGAAAGTGGCGTGTGGAAGCATCGATGTATCGGGTTAGGACCGGGCTGTCAAGTGTCTGTCACTCATTTCGTTCTTTAGTCACGCACTCCCGCCACACATTTTCACGCAAAAAAACAAAGTGGGCTTTGGTTCTGAGCCGCTTTGGTCCTCTCCAACCGTCGGCCGAATCGTCCGCGCGCGCCTTCCCATTCGCGACAGAATGTGACAAAGTTTATTGAAAAGTTGAGAGCCCTGGGTCAGGGTTATAGGATGTGTGTGTAAAATATAATATGTATGTATGTATATTTGCCGCCAAAGGTCTGATCTTTCATTTATTTTCCTAATTTATATTTTCTTAAATCAGACTTTCACCAATATGTTTGAATGTGTGACGAATCAGCTGCTGCTCTCAAGTAAACACAAACCCGTAGTAGACTGCTACCAATCCATGGCCAGTAACCAAAGCCATAAAGTGATGTGCACCTATGTGGACAGTAGTTGCTGTTACGTATTGCTTTGTTTTGGATTTCTTGTAGAGCCACACACACTTATTACAGAAACACACCCACAATAATACACAGTAAAGGAAACTGGAATCATATCTGCCTCTGCATTCTGATCGATGCATCACTGTGGTCACACTTCCTTTAGCCTTTAACCCAAGGGAGCAGAGGGAGGGGCACTAGGACCCAGCAGGGACCACAGAGCTCACCTGGGCCTTTGTTCCTTACTGAAACCCACCTGAGAGACTCTGTCTGCTCTCACCTGCTGCTTCAGTCCTTTAAGTCCACAAAGCTTCATGTTAATTTCTTCATCTGCTTTGAACATATTTAGTCACTTTTTTGAGTGTTTGAATGTATTTTCTTTAGTGTTCAGTTATTCTCTCATTGATCACCAGGTTGTAGTCAACTTTTTACTAACTGATCACATGGTGAAGTGAACCATGCCATATCACCATGGTAACCACAGTGTCTCCAATAAGGACAGCTACATGTCATCTTACTGACTTCTGGACTCTGAAGGAGATCAAGAGGAGAAACAGCACAGCTCCATCTGCTGGAGGATGAGTGATAGTGTTCATCTGGTGAAACACTACATTACAGGAGGAGCATTTAAATGACGTCTCTTCACATGTTAACAGGGTTTAAAGAAGGAAAAATAGTTGGTCTTCCTCCAGAAGTCTAAAGTTTAACAGACAACACAAAGTGTCCCATGAGAGTTTTAGTGTTGAGGTGAATGAGCTCTGTGAGTTTGTCCTGATGAAGATAAATAATGTGTGAGATCTCCCAGCAGGTTGTTGTGAAGGTGTGGAGGTGTGGACTCTGCTATGAATCAGGGTGAGGACCCAGAGGACAGAGTCCCTCCCTCTGAAGCCCCTCTGTGGGGGGGACATGACAGACAGACCAAAGTTCAGAGGTGAGAGGACCATCTCCAACTGTCCTCCACTCGTCTCCATGTCCCAACGTCTTTGACTCACTGACTCTGGTTCTATGTGTGACCAGGACCCATCAGAGACCAGAACCTGATCCTCAATCAGGACCTGATCCTAAACCAGGACCTGGCCCCAGCTGTGTGTCCATGAAGAGTAACTGGTCTATGGATCCTCCTTTGAAATTCAAAGATGTCCGTCCCTCTGCTGATGCAAGGTGAGGGTCTCAGGCTGATGATGAGGTGTTTCTACCAGACTCTCTGGTGGAGGTTCTGGGTTTCTTGCTCCAGGGCCCTTCAGCAGAGTCCAGTGAGGGAGGGCGAGCTCCATGGCGGACTTGGTGAGACCTGATGGGACTAAACCAAACTGACTGGTGAAGAACACAGTGAGCTGTTGATTCTCAGTGGTACCAGTAGACCTAGACCACTACAGGGAGTCATGTGGTCCACATCCAGACCTCATGTCATGGACCTTTACCTTGTTTTGGTCTCTGTGAGGACACCATGTGAGCTGATGGTTCATGATGAGATGATGATGTAATCTGTGTTTCTTTCAGGTCACATTGGCAGAAAGAAAAGTCTCCTGAACCCAGCTGTGTGTCCATGAAGAGTAACTGGTCTATGGATCCTCCTTTGAAATTCAAAGATGGCCGTCCCTCTGCTGATGCAAGGTGAGGGTCTCAGGCTGATGGTGAGGTGTTTCTACCAGACTCTGGGGGAGGTTCTGGGTTTCTTGCTCCAGGGCCCTTCAGCAGAGTCCAGTGAGGGAGGGAGAGCTCCATGGAGGACTTGGTGAGACCATGAAGAGTAGGGTTGGGTATCGTTTGAATTTGAACGATTCCGATTCCTGTAGGGCTGCAACAACAAATCGATGAAATCGATTAAAATCAATTATTAAAAGTGTTTCATTATCGATTCGTTGTGTCGCACGACTATTATGTTTGAGTATTAAGAGAGCTGAGAAAAAAGAGTTGAGCGCTGGCACAAGAAAAAAAGCTCCGCCCAGCAGAGCATTGCTAAGAAAAATGAATAAAAAAGAGCAGAGCAGCGCTGAGGTAGAGGAAAGACCATCGGAGAGACCCGTAATACTGTAATATGCGGAGGAAGAGAAACCAATGCGACTTAAATCCTCCCAGGTATGGGGATATTTCACACTGAAATGGGGGGGGGGGTGCTAGCGGTCTGCAGCGCCAGTCTCATCTTTTTCCGTTCTAATCGCCGCGCTTGACTTCAAGGTGTAACTTTTATTATTGTTCGGTCTGAAACGGCGCGCCCAGTGACGGGTGGTGCAGCAATATTGTTGTTCGGGTGGAAATCAGGAGAAAGGTCGGTCCGGGAGGGCCTTTGAAATTCGTGAGGGTTGACATGTCTGATTGTAAGATATGCAAAGCGACATGGCCTGGCACGGGAGCACCACGGCCATGATTCAGCACCTTAAACGGAAACATGTTGGAAAAATCTAATCAAAATATTTTTTGTGCCTAATCTATTTAATTTGGCAGCTGTAAAGTATACATCATGCGATGTGTGTGTTTTATTTTATTTGCTCACTTAGGGATGTTCAAGGAGCATCTGTTAGTGCAAAACATATTTAGAAAGTGCACAGTCAGTTCTATTTTTCAATAAAGGGTTGGAAATTAATGTTTTTAAATTTTTAATTTTTTTATCCAATTAATCGAACAAATAATCAACAGATTAATTGATTATTAAAATAATGGTTAGTTGCAGCTCTAGATTCCTTGTTTCGATTCCGGTTCCCAGCGATTCTCGATTCTGATTCTTTTAAGAGGCAGGGTCAAAAAAGTTTAAGTTTAAGATATTTTAAATGAGCTAGCTAACCAAGGGTCTTTCTGAAGGAAAAAGTCTGACCTTCTCCAATGTTAATTCTATGAACTTTTTATTAACTTTACTATGAATTTCTAACAGGGCTGTTTTCAACTACAATATAAATATCAAACTATGATCTTGAATATTGTATAAACATTATAAATATATTTTAACAGGGGTACACTTTCCTCCAGAGAGCTTTATTTTTGAAACCTCACAAAAACACATTTACACATGAGTGTATGATACTGCAGGTACTTAAACGTTACCTTGCTCCCACTGATGGACCCTTGATCAGGGACACTTTCGCTGACGGGGGGGTGCTAGCGGTCGGGGGGGTGGGTGATGCTAGCGGTCGGTGCTGGCGGTCGACGCGGGGAGTGCTAGTACAATCTTTTTTTCTTTGCAGCGCCAGCCTCACTGCTCATTTTAACAGAGAGGACAGCTCTGCTCGGGCCACCCGGCACCCGCGCGCGCACACTGGTCTGATACGTCTGTTACGCCAACACTTCTGGTGGTGGCTTCTTCGTTGGTGTTCAGCATTTTCTTTTTCCGGTCGGCGCCGGCGGACTGATAATCGAAACTAGGAATCGAATTTTAAACTTTTGAACGATACCAGGGAAAATCGCAAAGCTAGTCCCGATTCCAATCGATCCTCGATACCCAAGCCTAATGAAGAGTAACCGGTCTAAAGGTGCATTAATTAACTCCAAAGATGGAGGCCGTTCTTATGACCCAGAGTCATACGTTTTTAAACAGATGAAGAACTGTCCTGATCCTGTTATAAATTCATTTTTTAAAGTGTTGTTTCCATGACGATCCATCACGACAGAACTCATTATTTTCATCTAACTGGTCTGTGTGTTTAAGTGTGAATCATTAACTGTAAACATCCTCAGATGTGTAAACAATGTGAGCTAGTTCCTCCACATCAGGATCAGCAGAGGTCACATCTGGAGACCGATGACTGGGACTGATCATGTGATTAGAATTAACTCAGTGCTCTGTGGACCAGCTGACGTGGTCTCTGGACTCCATGCAGAGGTTTGGAGGAAGTGTCGTCAGTAGACTCTGTGAAAAGGTCCAAAGAGCAGTTTCAGAAGGTCTAAGCAGACTTCTAGAGGTCAGGGGACGGACTAACAAGGTTTGGAGTAGTTCCATAAGACTTTGTACCAGATGCAGAGGTCTGGAGACGTTGTTTTTATGACCCACAGAACTAAGAAGAACTAAAACCAGATGAAACTGATGCCTGTCACTCAACTAATAAACTGTCTGTCAGTCTTCAGCATCTGGTTTCCATGGTGATCAATCATCACAGAAGCCAATAGCTTTACCTAATGTTGTCTTGGTGTTGATGGTCCAAACACCATGTGAGCTGATGGTTCATGTTCCTCCACAGAGAGGACCAGGAGAGCTCAGAGGTTCCCACAGAGTCTGCCCAGCAGCATCAAACCCACCTGGACTCCATCTTCATGGTGTGTACATGAACAACTACTTAAACATCTCTCAGTTCACCATCATCTCCATGCTGCACTTTGTAGACCAGTGGATTGTCCATCTGTCCAACATGGACCTGATGGTGGCTTCCATGGTTCTAGTTGGTGTCATTCATGGATTGTTCCGTTCCAGCTGCTGGAGGAGAACATCCTCACTTTTATGAAGAACGAGCTGAAGATGATCCAGAAGGTTTTGAGTTCAGATTACCCAGAATGCTTAGAGGATGAGGAGGTGCTGGATGAAGAGCAGAGGAGGAGCAGAGAGGCATTTGTGAAGATCTCAGTGCACTTCCTGAGGAGAATGAAGCAGGAGGAGCTGGCTGAGCGTCTGCAGAGCAGTAAGATGGTTTCTCTACAGACTTACCGGCTGATGAATGAGACCTTCACTGATGTCTCCAGAGATGGAAAGAATATATTCATGGAGTCATTCTGAGGAAACGACATGTTGAAATCTGTTCTGTGACTCATTGATCTTCTCTGTTGTCTTCATTCAGGACTTCCTGCTGTTTGTCAGCGTGAACTCAAATCCAACCTGAAGAAGAAGTTCCAGTGTGTGTTTGAGGGCATCGCTAAAGCAGGAAACCCAACCCTTCTGAATGAGATCTACACAGAGCTCTACATCACAGAGGGAGGGACTGCAGAGGTCAAGGAAGAACATGAGGTCAGACAGATTGAAACAGCATCCAGGAGACCAGCCAGACCAGAAACAACCATCAGACAAGAAGACCTCCTCAAAGCCTCAGATGGAGGAGAAGAACCAATCAGAACAGTGATGACTAAGGGAGTGGCTGGCATTGGGAAAACAGTCTTAACACAGAAGTTCACTCTGGACTGGGCTGAAGACAAAGACCACCAGGACATACAGTTCACATTTCCATTCACCTTCAGAGAGCTGAATGTGCTGAGAGAGAAGAAGTTCAGCTTGGTGGGACTTGTTCATCACTTCTTCAGTGAAACCAGAGCAGCAGGAATCTGCAGGTTTGAAGAGTTCCAGGTTGTGTTCATCTTTGACGGTCTGGATGAGTGTCGACTTCCTCTGGACTTCCACAACAATGAGATCCTGACTGATGTCACAGAGACCTCCTCAGTGGATGTGCTCCTCACAAACCTCATCAGGGGGAAGCTGCTCCCCTCTGCTCGCCTCTGGATAACCACACGACCTGCAGCAGCCAATCAGATCCCTCCTGAGTGTGTTGGCATGGTGACAGAGGTCAGAGGGTTCACTGACCCCCAGAAGGAGGAGTACTTCAGGAAGAGGTTCAGAGAGGAGGAGCAGGCCACCAGGATCATCTCTCACATCAAGACCTCACGAAGCCTCCACATCATGTGTCACATCCCAGTCTTCTGCTGGATCACTGCTGGAGTTCTGGAGGAGATGTTGAAGACCAGAAAGGGAGGGCAGTTGCCCAAGACCCTGACTGAGATGTACATCCACTTCCTGGTGGTTCAGTCCAAAGTGAAGAAGGTCAAGTACGATGGAGGAGCTGAGACGGATCCACACTGGAGTCCAGAGAGCAGGGAGATGATCGAGTCTCTGGGAAAACTGGCCTTTGATCAGCTGCAGAAAGGTCACCTGATCTTCTATGAATCCGACCTGACAGAGTGTGGCATCGATATCAGAGCAGCCTCAGTGTGCTCAGGAGTGTTCACTCAGATCTTCAGAGAGGAGAGAGGACTGTACCAGGACAAGGTGTTCTGCTTCGTCCATCTGAGTGTTCAGGAGTTTCTGGCTGCTCTTCATGTCCATCTGACCTTCTTCAGCTCTGGTGTCAATCTGCTGTCAGAAGAACAAACAACCTCTCTGGAGTCTAAACGCTATGAACCCAATCCTGAACCAAAGCATCTCTACCAGAGTGCTGTGGACCAGGCCTTAAAGAGTCCTAATGGACACCTGGACTTGTTCCTCCGCTTCCTCCTGGGTCTTTCACTGGAGACCAATCAGAGTCTCCTCCGAGGTCTGCTGACACAGACAGGAAGTTGCTCACAGACCAATCAGGAGACAGCCCAGTACATCAAGGAGAAGATCAGTAGGAATGTGTCTCCAGAGAAAAGCATCAATCTGTTCCACTGTTTGAATGAACTGAATGATGGTTCTCTAGTGGAGGAGATCCAAAGGTCCCTTAGATCAGGACGTCTCTCCACAGATGAACTGTCTCCTGCTCAGTGGTCAGCTCTGGTCTTCATCTTACTGTCATCACAAGAAGATCTGGAGGTGTTTGACCTGAAGAAATACTCTGCTTCAGAGGAGGCTCTTCTGAGGCTGCTGCCAGTGGTCAAAGCCTCCAACAAAGTTCTGTGAGTAAAGACACTTAGATTCATTCATCATGACTTACACATGGTGCCATCTTTCATCCTTATTGTTTCTACATAATTGTTTTGTTTAAAGTAGAATGAAACAATTGTAAACTTTCACTCATCATATTTTTTTTGTACTTACTGATTGTTTTAGTCTAAATCCATCATCAAAGGTGATTTAACTTCAATACTTCTTGTTGTTTTTTGTTTCTTCAGACTCAGTGACTGTAACCTCTCAGAGAGAAGCTGTGAAGTTCTGTCCTCAGTCCTCAGCTCCCAGTCCTCTAGTCTGAGAGAACTGGATCTGAGTAACAACCACCTGCAGGATTCAGGAGTGAAGCTTCTGTGTGATGGACTGAAGAGTCCACACTGTCACCTGGAGACTCTCAGGTCAGGATTCTATCAATGTCCACTTGGTATCTTTATTCACAATAATAGTATATTTGTTATCAGATTGTTGATGTACATTAGTGGATGTGACACCTCTGTAGCCGACAGTATCTCAGTCCTTACTGAATCTTTGAATGGCAATCCTTGCCACCTCCACCATCATCCCTGTTCCCAAGAAGCTTAGGATCACAGGACTGAATGACTACAGGCCCGTCGCACTGACCTCCGTAGTCACGAAGTCCTTTGAACGGCTAGTCCTGTCCCACCTAAAGTGCCTCACCGACCCCCTCCTGGACCCCCTGCAGTTTGCCTACAGAGCCAACAGGTCTGTAGACGATGGTGTCAACATGGCCCTCCACTTCATCCTCCAGCATCTAGACTCCCCAGGAACCTACACCAGGATCCTGTTTGTGGACTTCAGCTCTGCCTTCAACACCATCATCACCATCATCCCGTCTCTGCTGCAGGACAAACTCTCCCAGCTGCACGTGCCCGACTCCACCTGCAAGTGGATCACTGACTTCCTGTCCGACAGGAAGCAGCACGTGAAGCTGGGGAAACACGTCTCAGCCTCTCGGTCCATCAGCACCGGTTCCCCCCCAAGGCTGCGTTCTTTCCCCTCTGCTCTTCTCCCTGTACACCAACAACTGCGCCTCCAGTCACCAGATCGTCAAGCTCCTGAAGTTTGCTGATGACACCACCCTCATTGGACTGATCTCTGGTGGGGACGAGTCCGCCTACAGGTGGGAGTCTGACCACCTGGTGACGTGGTGCAGTGAGAACAACCTGGAGCTTAACGCCCTGAAGACAGTGGAGATGGTCGTGGACTTCAGGAAGAACGCAGCCCCACCTTCCCCCCTCACCCTGGGTGACTCCCCCGTCACTAGGGTTGGGTATCGTTTGAATTTGAGCGATTCTGATTCCGATTCCTTGTTTCGATTCCGGTTCCCAGCGATTCTCGATTCTGATTCTTTTAAGCGGCATGGTAAAAAAAGTTTAAGTTTAAGATATTTTAAAGGAGCTAGCTAACCAAGGGTCTTTCTGAAGGAAATAGTCTGACCTTCTCCAATGTTAATTCTATGAACTTTTTATTAACTTTACTATGAATTTCTAACAGGGCTGTTTTCAACTACAATATAAATATCAAACTATGAACTTGAATATTGTATAAACATTATAAATATATTTTAACAGGGGTACACTTTCCTCCAGAGAGCTTTATTTTTGAAACCTCACAAAAACACATTTACACATGAGTGTATGATACTGCAGGTACTTAAACGTTACCTTGCTCCCACTGATGGACCCTTGGAGCCAGAGGAAGAGGCAGCGCGTCAAAGACAACTCTCCCAACCCCAAATCAGGGACACTTTCGCTGACGGGGGGGTGCTAGCGGTCGACGCGGGGAGTGCTAGTACAATCTTTTCATTCAGCCTCACTGCTCACTTTAACAGAGGACCGCTCCGCTCGGGCCACCCGGCTCCCGCGCGCACTGGTCTGATGCGTCACAAATTCACAACAACCGGGAGTTTTTTTGCAGAGTTTTCGGTTTGTTTCGAGAAGTGTAACCACACTTTGAAACGCCGACGCATGCTACACATGTTCGATCGCGCTGTTACGCCAACACTTCCGGTGGACGCTTCTTCGTTGGTGTTCAGCGGTTTCCATTTCCGGTCGGCGCCGGCGGACTGAGAATCGAAACTAGGAATCGACTTTTAAACTTTTGAACGATACCGGGTAAATCGCAAAGCTAGTCCCGATTCCAATCGATTCTCGATACCCAACTCTACCCGTCACCACTGTGGACTCCTTCCGTTTCCTGGGCTCCATCATCACCAGGACCTCAAGTGGGAGCTGAACATCAGCTCCATCACCAAAAAGGCTCAGCAGAGGATGTTCTTCCTGAGGCAGCTGAAGAAATACAACCTGCCAAAGACGATGATGGTGCACTTCTACACGGCCATCATCGAGTCCATCCTCTGCTACTCCATCACTTCCAGGACTCTGAAGCAGCCAGAAAGATTGCAGCAGACCCCTCCCACCCTGGACAGAACCTGTTTGTGCCCCTTCCATCTGGCAGGAGGCTGAGGTCCATCAGGACTAAGACCTCCCGCCACACCAACAGTTTCTTCCCCTCAACAGTCGGGTTCATCAACAGAGCCGAGTCCCCCCCTGACTGACTGACTCCCATGTACATTCACTTTGTCACTTTCGCTTTAGCTGGTGCACTTTATCTTTATTTCTTAACGTACTAACCCATAGCATATTTTTATTATTTTTTAATCTTATTTCTGCACTACGTTGTCCATTATTGTACTGTCTACTATCATGCGCCAACCGCCAAGTCAAATTCCATGTATGTCTGACATATGATGGCAATAAACGTTTCCTGATTCCTTAAGTGACCTTGCAGCCCTCACAGCTCCCTCAGGTCATGTGACATGTGTGTTGTGTTGTGTGTCTGCAGCCTGTCAGGCTGTCTGATCACAGAGGACGGCTGTGCTTCTCTGGTCTCAGCTCTGAGCTCCAACCCCTCCCACCTCAGAGAACTGGACCTGAGCTACAACCATCCAGGAGACTCAGGGGTGAAGATGCTGTCTGATGGAGTGGAGGATCCTCACTGGAGACTGGAGACTCTCAGGTATGAAGAGGCTGCAGCCACCGACCATCAGTCTGGTGGAGGAGGTAGAGCTGGAGACCTTTTCTCAGCCTGGTTCATATGACCCTGACACCTCGAATTGACCTCTAACCACCAGAGACTCATCAAACTGTCCCATGAGACCATCATTACAGACACAAGTAGTGAGGAACAGTAGCCAGGATGAGCCTGAACAGGGAGGAAGGTTATGAAAGGCTCGTTGAATTGGTGAACGTCGTCACGCTGCCGATTTGTGGGCTCTCATCAAACCACACTTGCTGGTCATCTGCCTCCAGTGTGTGTTGTCCTTTATTCCAGACATTATATATATATATATATATATTAGGGCTGTCAAAAATAGCGCGTTAACGGCGTTAATCAGCTGTTTGTTGTTAATTACGTCAATTTTTTTGACGCATTTCACGCATGCGCAGTGTGACAAATTATTCAGGTCAGTAAAGTGCCTCTTCTTCTAGGGAATGCACTTCATCCTATACAACACATTACTGCCACCTGCAGGCATATGTCAGGCCGTCAGGTTCAGCAAGTCGTTTGCGCCAGAGACCCGCACCCCCCCCCCCCCCTCCCCGTTCTCGCGCAGCAGAACAGAGAAAAAAAGCTCCGCCCAGCAGAGCTTTGCTAAGAGCAGCGCTGAGGTAGAGGACCATCGGAGAGACCCGTAATACTGTTCTGAAACATGCGGAGGAAGAGAAGTCAATGCGATCTAAATCCTCCCAGGTATGGGGATATTTCACACTGAAATGTGGGTGGTAGCGGATTTCTTTGCAGCGCCAGTCGTTCTAATCGCCGCGCTTGACTTCAAGGTGTAACCTTTATTATTGTTCGGTCTGAAACGGCGCGCCCAGTGACGGGTGGTGCAGCAATATTGTTGTTCGGGTGGAAATCGGGAGAAAGGTCGGTCCGGGAGATTTTCGGGAGGGGCTTTGAAACATCGGGAGGGTTGACATGTCTGGTCATGTCTGGTCATCGCAGCCCTGAACCATCAGGAGCACAAACTCACAGCAGAGTGGGATAAACTGCAGAGGCTCGAGACCCTTCTAGAGCCATGCAGGGAAATCAGTCTAACTTATCAAATAACATTGCTTTGATTATTTTCTGAAATGAATTAAAAAATCAAATATCAATAACATGTATTTATGTAAAAAATAATAATGATGATAATAATGATAATTATGTATCTGTGTCCTGTTATTTATCTTTAGTATGCATTTCAGAAAGAAAAAATGGTTAGGATTCAGGTGTGATTAATCATGATTAATCCACTGAAAATTCTGATTAATTTGATTAAAATTTTTAATCATTTGACAGCCCTAATATATATATATATATATTATTAAAAGACAAATAAACAATATGTTCAAATGTCTTGATGGATCATCATAGGAATGTCCGGTGTTTTAAAGGAGTTCTTCACTTGGTTTTGGTGCTTTGCACTGAGAGCCACTTCTCTGGATGATAAGTTGGACTTGTTGAAACTACAGATGACAGTTGGCCACAGACGTTCAGTGAAGAAGCAACAGATGATTGTGGACCTGTTGTGTCAGAGCCCAAAGAGGTTTGTTTAGGACTGGACCAAAGTTCTAGGGGGACTCCTGCTGTGCTCAGTCTGTAGACCCACCTGAGCTGTAACATCTTCACCTGCTGACTACAGGGGATAGAAACCAGAGTTCAGAGAGTGGATGTGAACAGCAGTGTCACAGTCAGACCCTATGGACCTCCAACACAAGGTTTGTGGTGCTGTAGTGATTTCAGGCTACTTTCTCCTTTACATTAGAGAGACAAGTCCATTTCCACACAAGACGTCTCTGGTCAGGACCAAAACTTAATAAGCTAGCTACATTGACACATCTACATTGACCACAGATCAGCTGACTGTGATGGTGAAGAGTTGTGTGGTGGAGATGAACCCACAGAGAATAGTCTCCATCTCTGCAGCTCTACACAGCTGGTTAGCCTCTTTTAGCTCTTAGCTTTGGTTGTGCAGCTCACTTCCTGTTTGGTTCAGTCTCAGTGTTTCCAGCAGCAGCTGCTTTCATCCAACAAGCTGAGATGAAGCCTCAGTTCACCACCTGCAGACACACTGAGTCAGAGACCAGCTGGGGAACGTAGAGGAGCATTTAGCAGCTAGAGACACAGATATTCCCCCCAGGAGGTGGTGGAGACCAAAAACAGAGCTAAGAGAGAATAGTGGACTTCATTCATCAGGTGACAGAGAGTTGTGATCACAGCTTGTTGTCACTGAAGCACAAAGAAACCACTTGATGCAGTTTAAACATTTGATTCACTGAGTGTGAAATGAAAGATGATGGTCAGTAGAATATTGATAATAATAGATGATGAATAAGTGAACATAATGAGCTGTGGTCATCGGCCAATCAGAAGAAGAAGAGGTGGTCCATGTGGACATGAAGGACCAAGCTGTGTGTATGAGAGTGATGTCGTGTCCATGTCTCCATTCTCCTCCTTTCAGGGTGAAGCCTGCTGGAGTCCGATGGATGACACCAGGTCTGAGGAAGTGTAAGTGAGCACTGTGACATCACTCATTCACCTCTGTGATGTCATCATCAAAGTGTCACTAGATGAACACATGATTAATAACTGCAGCTGTATTGTGTCTTGTTCTCTCATCAGATTCCTGTGAACTCACAATCGACACAAACACAGTTCACAGAAACCTCAAACTGTCTGACAACAACAAGAAGGTGACATTTGTGAAGATGGAGGTTCAGTCATACCCTGATCATCCAGACAGATTTGACTACTGGTACCAGCTGCTGTGTAGAACTGGTCTGACTGGTCGCTGTTACTGGGAGGTCGAGTGGAGAGAAAGAGTTTATGTATCAGTGAGTTACAGAGGAATCAAGAGGAAAGGAGACCCTGAAGACTGTTGGTTTGGACACAATGATCAGTCCTGGTGTCTGATCTGCTCTGATGAAAGTTACTCTGTCCGTCACAATAAGACAGAAACACGCATCACCTCCTCCTCCTCCTCTGGTAGAGTAGCAGTGTATGTGGACTGTCCTGCTGGCTCTCTGTCCTTCTACAGAGTCTCCTCTGACTCACTGATCCACCTCCACACCTTCAGCACCACATTCACTGAACCTCTTTATCCTGGGTTTTTTCTCTGGTCTGGTTCTGGTTCCTCAGTGTCTCTGTGTCCTCTTCAGGACGGAGAGTCTCCTCCTGGTGGAGAAGCTTCCTCTCTGCTCACCACATAGTTCAGTCTGTACAGTGTAATGGCAAAATATAATGATGCCATAATGTTTTATTAGATTAATGGTTAAAACCAATCATGACTTTAATTCTGAGGAAGTTCCAAGACCCCAGCTGTGTGGGAACGATCTAAACAGAATAATCTCAAAGCACCTCTCCTCTTTGATCCCATTTGTCTTTGCATAACACCGCTGCGTGGAGGAAGGAGAAGGTGTAAATTTCTTAGGCTATTGTCCTAGATCTAATCAAACATCTGTTGTAAGCACCTTGAGTTTCCCTTCAAGTCTGAGACCTCCTTGCCTGTCTCAAACTCTTTAGCATAACAAAACCAAGGTGTTAACCCCGCCAATGTATAAATATAGCCATGTTCCTCTCAAACATTAAGAAGACGCTTGCCACTGCCTGTCGATGTGTAGCTGTTGCAAACCTCTTCTTCCTTGCAAGAAATAAACAGAAAAATACAACTTTGATTCACAAGAGAGTCCCCCCCCAATAAGAGATATATAGATCTGTATGATAAATTGTCCTTATGTGTGTGTGCTTTATTAGTGCGCACACACATGAATCAAAGCAAGGTCATGTTTCCTCATCCTTTGTATTGATGAAAATAAGTAACATGAATGTGATTCAAATCTTACAAAATCTTTTCAGTGAAATCAAATCTAATTTCTCATAATCAGGTTTTTTCTGAATCTTTTGAAAGTTTCAGCAAAGCTCTGAAGAAAATGTTTAATGACCGATATCATGTGCTTGTGTTTTTATTAACGTTAATATAACAGTACAACGTTTAGTCGTTCCATGTATTTAGATTAACAGGAATATAATGGTATGTTTCTAATAGTTTTTCGCAGTCGCTTTGGTACATTTATCGATTTCTCCTCAACGTTTGCAGAACATCGCGTTCGTTACTCAAAACAATTTGTACGAACAGCAAAACCACACTGAAGACAGTCTGTGGAGTAAATCTCTGGGGGGGGGGGCATGTGGCTGGTGTCATACGCTCCGTCTCTGTACTGAGGACAGTTCCTCATGGGGAGTAGAGTGAGGACCTCCATCAGCAGACCACTGCCTGATGATGTTGGACCGATGGAAACGGACATCGTCCCAAACTATCAGAACTTTGGAAGGTCATCTCCAGTGTGACCCCCCCCCCCCCCCCCCCCCTTGTTCAGGGATGAGTGTTAAAAGGCCCATAAAATGTGTCTCTTCTCATCACGTGTCCTCGGACTCTTCTTCCTCTTCCTCTTCTCTGGCTGTCGTCCTTCATCGTCAGACTCGTCCTGTTTGAGATGCACCTTCGTTAAAGTCCAGATTCACCTCGACATGAAGAGCAGCATCAGAATCCTTTGGATGAACAAAGCGTTTAAACTGGTTCAAAGAAATGAGAAACTGCTTCTTTGATGTGAACAAGGGAAACAACCATGTGAAGATGAAAATGTTGAAAAGTTTCTGATCAGAAAAACGTACCAAAGCGACTTAGAAAAACTAATAAATGACTTTTATTGGACACATGGTCCTGGACCAGAAGAGTCACCTGAGATTAAACCAGTAAATAATAATTTGTTGTAATATTTTATCTAAGTAGAGGAAATGTTTCTGAGGTGGGAGGAGGCTGTAAATATGATTAATGATCTCAATACGTATCACATGGGGAATATAATAAAGACAAAATTACACCAACAGAGTTCATCTCTTTGTGATTTATAACATGAACAATAATTAGAATCAAGTGCTTTAACTCAACTCTCTTCACTCTCTCACACTTTAATGCCTTTAATATGCATCCATCACAAAAATAAGATTAAAGTAAAAAGTCAAAAAAATAAAATGTGAACATGTGTATAACGTTGTATTTCAGTGCGTAACTTGTGTCTCTGCGACTACTCAGTATAATAAATCAGACTGGACTTCACGTCGCTTGGTTTGCTTGATGTTCTGCACTCAATGTTTACATGTACATGAAGTGCTACCTGGTCCAGGTGAAGTGGCTACAGGTGTTTTACCCACAATCCCCAGCGGCGATGCGTTCCTTCATGATGGAGACTTTAAACCTTCGAGCTGCACTCTTCTCCAATACCACGCCATGAATATTTTTCTTCTGAAGACGAAATCTTACAAGTAATAACTTTAGAAAGTGTGTATTTCAGACACAGCGACGTCCACACACATTATTTATGATTATATTTATTATTGAAATATCTACCAATATTAATCAGGTTAAATGTTCCAGAAGCTTTTAGAGAATTTCTTTTTGTATTCAAGATTTATTAATTTATTATATGTGTGTGTGTGTTTTAAAGAGAGAAGCAGCAACACAAACAGACAATGAATTCATTCAGAAAACAGAAAACACAGAGTCTGATGTCCTTCAGTCTCCTCCACACACACACACAGACACACACAGACACACACACACACACACACACACACGCCAGAGAGGGTAAAGCTGCGTATCCCAAACTTGATTTTATTGGTTTCATAAGTACCATGAGAGCAGTCACAGTTAGTGGCAAAACACGACAACTTTCCTCCAACCAGGTGTTGTGTTCAACAGAAATCAACTAAATGAACACACACACACACACACACACACACACACACACAAAGAGACAGCGGCGAGAAACAAAAGGGAAAGATAATCTTGTTTCATCACATCTGTTGGTTATTGTTCATCTAAAAGGCAATAAGTGTCATTGTTGAGTGTTGTGATAATAAATATGTAGATAATCTATGATTAGTACGATCTCCCCTCAGCAGGATATATACACAATAGTGTTAAGTATATAATAACTTTAGTTCATACAGCTGTTGGAAGCAGCTTGTGTGTGTTTTCTTGTACAAATAACCCATGCAGCTCCTGTATAGAGGATTTATTAAAGATATTTAACTAGTTATTTCTCACCTTCAGTAACAGCAGATATTGCCTTTTAACAAACACAAACTTCTTCATCTTAAATAAAAGAAACAAAAACAGATGAAAAGATGAACAGAAAACATTCAAACCCTAGTTTTAGTTTTAGTGTTGGGATCCGATTCTTTACGTATTTACAGACACGTTGTCATCCATGCACAGACTCCACATTCAGGATGGAGAGACGGGAGGGGGGGGGGGGGGGGGCAGATAAGACACCACAACATGCTGGGCAGTAATGTCTGTTTAATCCAACGACCCAGAAATAAATGTATGGCTGTAACTTCATTAGTTTTTTTTTGTTCATCATTAATGTTCTTCTTCCTCCTCGTCTTCCTCGTCTTCCTCTTCACTGTCACCCTCTCATCACGTTAAAGGGCGGGGGGGGGGGGGAAAGCTCCACTAATGTTTGTTCATTTTTTACAGTACACGAGTCGCCGTAGCGACGATGGCGTCGCTGGGCTCGTACCAGCGCAGGGGGAGGGGCTTAGAGGGGGGGGGGGGTTGGGGGCGTGGTCTGTCCTTCAGTTCGTCCGTCTGTTTGTTTTTTTTTCCTCAGAAGGTGAAGAAGTGAACGAGGCGACCAATCGGCTTTAACATCAACGTCAAGAACAACACAAACTGTTCCTCCATTTAAACCCCGCCCCCCCTCCCCCACCACAGAAGAAGAAACACAATATGCAGCGGGCAGTTCTTCTACTCCTCATCTGGCTCTCAGTTGTTGTATTTACAGCAGCGGCCTGGCTGACCTTTGACCCTTCAAAACAGAGCTGAAGGGAACCCTCGAGCGGGAAAAGATCGGACCTCCGCCTCAGGGCCTCGATGCGCCGTTAGCTGTTAGCCGTTAGCTTTTAGCCGTTAGCTTCGCTCTGAATCAAGGCCAATTCTGCAGAGAGAGACGGCGTAGCAAAAGAAGCCCAGCAGTGAAACAGAATGAGTGCATCAAACGAAGCGGATGCAAACCTCTACGTTCCTTTGGAGAAACTCCAGCGTGAGTCCAGAGATAAACTGGAGTCTACAACCCTCCTGTTGTGTTACTTATTTTTGTTGTTTTCTTTTTTTGCGCAAGCTAGCATAACTTTTTACAGTGTATAAACCTAAAGCTCCATGCCAGTGAAGAGACAAAAGCATACACATTTAAATAGAAAGATTCTGGTTAAAACAACATCAAAGTCTCCTTCCAAAGCCTCGATGATTAATATTTGGTGTTAAAAAACCCCGTCACAGGTGGGACTGCAGGTGGTTTGCCACTGCAAGACCTTCAAGCAGAACGTCTACGGAGAGACGATCTTTGTGCCGTTTGGTGAAACTGGACGAGCCTAACGGGTTATTTTATAAGTCTGCTCACCTGCTGGAATCCGTCGGGTCGGAAACAAAATCACAAAGACGTGTTTCAGATTTGAATTCATTGCTCCAACCAGAGCTCTGCTCCTCTCACTGAGACGTCTAAATGGATCACATCCCAGAACACTCACTTCACGAAGGACATCTAAAATACTACTCATTATATTACACATCGATTTAAACAGAACACACCGTCAGCAGGAGACTTGTGGCCTTGGGATGCAAATAGAGCCTCTGAGCCAACGAGGATGGACCAAAGTAACACGAAGAGTCTGCAGCTCCAACCTCTGGCCGTCGACATTTATGGCCTTAAGATTTATTCTCTTATTCCCGACGGCCTTAGAGTTTGTTTGTATTTACGCCCGATGAATGAAAGGCGGGTTGTTCTCCTAAAGGGTCCTTTTCGTCTTCGCTGTTTTACTTGATAACATTTTCATCAGCGATCGGAGCTTAAAAAAAAGAGTTTTTAAAGCACATCCGTTTCCCGGCTGGAAGCTTCGTGTCTTCCAGAAGAGACGAGGTGAGCCGCCATGCTTCACACCGATAGACACCCCCCCCCCCCACCCCCCCGTTATTGCCGCTATCGTAAAGGGAACGCGACACTCGCAGCTTTCCGGTCACTTTAACGAACACAACGCTGAAGACACACGGGGACAAAGGGACAAAGTGTTGGAGTCAACCAACGGGCTCGGAGGGAGGACAGGACCGTGACCGAGGCGGCCAATGAGCTTTCACAGAGGGCGGAGCCTACGTTTAAAAAGTCTATTGCAATAGTTACAACTGACACGTGGTGGGGCAAAGACACAGAACCCAGGTATTGATGCGATAGGAACAGTTTTAAACGGTAGAGCGGCCATGACGGGGCCTCATTAAAGGTAAAAGCACACCAACCCTCCGTGATCCTTCAAGACCTTCAGAGTCCTCCACATCGAGTGTGCAGAGACATTCACAGGGTCACCTGCAGGGTGCCAGGCTCCTGACCTCGGTGGTGTCCCCCCCCCCTGAAAATAGTCTCACTCAGCGTTTCTACAGGCAGGGAGGGGGGAGGGGGGGGGGAGGGTCCTCCGATAAAAAGACCTCCGATAAAGAAGGCGTGGTCTGCTTCGTTTTTTTGTTGGTATTTGTTGGTTTTTCTTCACAGTACTCGACCGTCGTCCCGTCAACACACGAGCTCACAAACGCACACGGACGCACACGGACGCACACAGCTTGTAGTGGTTCAACAGTGGCGGCGGTGCATCAGGCTCCGTCCCGTCATGCAGGGACGCGTTGACGTGTCCTCCAGGGTCTCTTGCTGTGGTTGGAGGCGGGAGTTTGGGTGGCGCTCGTCGTCTTCATTTCTTTGCGGTTGAAGCAGCGGAGACACGTTGCGTTTGGGGATCAGTTTCATGTATTTAATGCAGTGGGGGGGGGGGGGGGGGGGGGTCGAGGGGTTAAGAACAACCTGATTGGTTTGGATTTATAGATCAACACAACAAAAAGTATTTCTTAGTTTATTTCATCTCTTCTTCTTCTCTCATCTCTCTCATGACTCCGTCTGCTCCAATGCGTCGTCCGTCTCTTCATCTCTACATCCATTCACCTGTCAATCAATCAATCTATTGCGTAAAGGGAGGCAGTGACAGATCGATGGTTTCACTCCTCCCGCGTTTCTCCTCCTGCCCCCTCCTAGAAGCCCGTGATGTGGCAGTAGGCCTCCAGCGAGGAGAACAGGATGTAGAGCAGCCACAGGCTGACGAACAGCATGGTGGTCACGACCTTCGCCGTCCGCGGCCCCCCCAGCTCCCCCCCGATCTCCGGCCGCCGCCGGTACATCAGCGTGCCGACGGCGATGAAGGCGAAGATGGTGAAGAGGGTGACGGAGAAGGCCAGCTTGCCAGGATCCACCCTGAACTCCTCCCCCTTGCTGCTGTGGTAGATGGCGGCGATGGACCAGGCCACCTGGGGGGGGGGGGGCACAATGACCGACTGAGTAACGTTTGGGGAGGAATACTCAGTTGAATGAACCAGTATGACCAGCGAAGGTGAGCGGGACTCACCCCGATGCCCAGGAACACGTTGACGGCGTTGGAGCCCGTCACGTTACCGATGGAGGCGTCTGCGTACTGGTCCTGAGTCGCAGCCACTTTACTGGCAAACGTGTCTGGAGAAGAAAAAAGACATTTAAGATTTCCATAAACAAACGATCCTCAACGGATTCTCTGGTTTAAAGTTTCAAAGCTTCATGCATTAAAGCTGCATTCTGTGTAGTGACCAGCAGGGGGCGACTCCTCTGCTCCCATAGACGTCTATGAGGAAATGACTCTACTTCTGTGTAGTGACCAGCAGGGGGCGACTCCTCTGCTCCCATAGACGTCTATGAGGAAATGACTCTACTTCTGTGTAGTGACCAGCAGGGGGCGACTCCTCTGCTCCCATAGACGTCTATGAGGAAATGACTCTACTTCTGTGTAGTGACCAGCAGGGGGCGACTCCTCTGCTCCCATAGACGTCTATGAGGAAATGACTCTACTTCTGTGTAGTGACCAGCAGGGGGCGACTCCTCTGCTCCCATAGACGTCTATGAGGAAATGACTCTACTTCTGTGTAGTGACCAGCAGGGGGTGACTCCTCTGCTCCCATAGACGTCTATGAGGAAATGACTCTACTTCTGTGTAGTGACCAGCAGGGGGCGACTCCTCTGCTCCCATAGACGTCTATGAGGAAATTACTCTACTTCTCTCTTGATTTATTCCCTCAGTAAACATTGTAAACATGAGTTTATGGTCTCAGTCTCTAGTTTCAAGTCTTCTTCAATGCAGCATGATGTTCATTTAGTGAATGATGGTCCATGTGGAGTCTTTACGTCTTCTTTAGTCCAAATATGGTCTCTGCCTGTTTATCAGTAGCAGTATAACAACGCCATACAGTGCCGGCGCTCCGCACACGCACATCACGCGCTGCGCGTAGGGCACCGAGTGTCTGGGGGGGCATCAAAAAATCTGGGACGTGAAAAATCATCACAGTAGGCTACTAGTATGAAAAACAAATAAAATATGTCTAAAGCATGCTAATCTGCAAAATCAATACAAAGTCAAAAAGTAATAGGCCTAGACCAAATTAGTGGAGAAAAAGGGGAACCTCCTGTGCGCCCCCCCCCCCCCCCCACCTCCCAGTGGTTTGTTCCATTATGCCTCAAATCTCAAATGTGGCAGACAGCTTTGAAACGGCTTCGAAAAGGCATCAAGAGTTGGGGGCGGAAAGAAGAGCCAGCGGGATGATGCTCGCGCGTCGCTCTCAGCTAAGACAATGTTTTAAACCAGGGGTCCCCAAACTTTGTCTCGTGAGGACCGTTGCTAGCGGTCACCGGGCGGCCGGCTGCCCACATGTACTCGCCTCATAATGTCCGCACGGACCGCCGTGGGTCGTAGTCGGTACTCGTCCGCGGCCCGCCCCAAGTTTCTGTTACCGTTTCTGTTATCATTTGTTTTTCATGTTATCATTAACGTTTTTGCATAACAATCGGCTTCAAGAGGCATATCCCAATCTGTGGATTGCTTCGTATTGCACTGACTCTCCCTGTCACGGTTGCTGAGCGAAGCTTTTCAAAGCTCAAACTAATCAAAACGTACCTGCGCTCATCAATGGGGCAGGAACGTTTAAGTGGTCTGGCTGTCATCAGCATCAATGGGGACGTGGCTCAGAAACTGTCATATGACCTGAGAGCTGATTTTGCAGCTAGGAAATGCAGGTGTGTGCCTCTGTAGGGGCTTTGACAACTGATGGTAGTAAAAATGTTTGTAATATTGTTCTATCGGATAGCAGAATGGTCTCTTTTATAGAGATGGTAAAGTAAATTCTACTGTGCAATTTGCACTTTATTATTATTATTTGTACTTACTGAAGAAATGTGCACATTATTACTTACACGGTTATATACTTGAATACTTTCTGCATTTACAATGTTCAGTTCCAAATCTGTGTTTTTAGTAATTGTGGTGGTATTTGGTATTTATAATTTATAATTTTATCTTTTATATAATTTATTTCTTTTCATGTTTGTTTATGTAAATTATTTATGTTTAGAAGTTATTTGGGGAATAAAGAGAACCTAACTAAGACATTCTGAATGGTTGTTATTCCTTTGGTGGTGGTGGTGGTTGGTTCGTTGGTTGGGGGGGGCACCACCAAGCATTTGTGCTTAGGGCACCCAAATGGCTAGCGCCGGCCCTGACGCCATACTTCAAAGCTGTTTATAACACGGGTAGATGAAATCCAGCGTTCTGATTGGTTGAGAGTGAGTCATTATTCAGCGATAATGTACAGGAGCTGTTCACATTGACCCATTGTTCCATATCACTGTGCTCTTTGAGGCAACCCCCCTCTCTAGTCTCCTGGTGGACTACAGCAGCCCCTCCTTGAAAGAGAGAGAGGACAGGAGGAGTCAAAAGCGGGACCCAAATGGTCAGCTGGTATCTCGTGTCCTCGGCATCGTCCCCTCGTTGGTCCCTCGAGGCGTCCTGCTTTCATCAGAGACAGCGAGAGGCGGCGAGGCGACGCTGGTGATGGAATAAAGGAGGAGGAGGAGGGTAGATGTCCCTGTACACCTTAAAGCTTCACAGGTCTGCTGGTCTTAAGTGTGTGTGTGTGTGTGTGTGTGTGTGTGTGTGTGTGTGCGCGTGACACCACCTGCGTCCAATCTGACCAGCTGGCGGAGCCCTGAGTGCGTCTGTGAGAAGAGACTGAGTGGGTGGATGAGTGTGTGTCTGTGTGTGTGTCTGTGTGTGTGTCTGTTCCCTCGAGAGTGCTTCTGTCCTTTTCCTGTCTCATCCTGTCAATCAACCGTCTCTCTCCCTTCTAACAGTCTGGTATTTGTCCCTGACGGTGGCGTTGGGGGCGGGGCTAAGGCTGGTCCTCAGGGTCCATCCTCTGGGGCTCATGAGTATCAACAGTCAATCACAGATGATCTGGCCCTTGGTGGATGTCACGGATCAGAAGAACTCTTTAATCACTCTTAAACATTGAAGTGAACAGAAGCTTCTTGTGAAGATCTGACTGGTTACAAATGAAATGTAGATGAAGACATTGATTATGATTTTGTTGAATCAATATCTGTGACCATCAGATCAATACTCTAATAATTCTTCACTTTGAGCTTTATACAATAATTATTTTTAGGGATGCACTAAAAATTCTATTTTTATCATTATTTTTCTCTATTAAATAGTCCAAATGTATTTGTTCCTCACAGGTCCATGCCTGTTGTGTTCTTCCTCTCTGTGTGTGTGTGTGTGTGTCTGTGTGTGGGGGGGGGTTGGCCTGTGATAAACGAGGTTAATTGTCATGGAACCACAGCACAGAATTGGTTTTATTAACCGTAATAACCACAGAACCCGCGCTCTGTTTCCCTGTGTGTGTGTGTGTGTGTGTGTGTGCATGTGTGTGTGTGTGTGCATGTGTGTGTGTGTGTGCATGTGTGTGTGATTGTGTGTGTATGTGTGTGTGTGTGATTGTGTGTGTGTGTGTGTATATGTGATTGTGTGTGTATGTGTGATTGTGTGTGTATGTGTGTGTATGTGTGTGTGTGATTGTGTGTATGTGTGTGTGTGTGTGTGTGTGATTGTGTGTGTATGTGTGTGCATGTGTGTGTGATTGTGTGTGTATGTGTGTGTGTGTGTATGTGTGATTGTGTGTGTATGTGTGTATGTGTATGTGTGTGTGTGTGTGTGTGTGTGATTGTGTGTGTATGTGTGTGCATGTGTGTGTGATTGTGTGTGTATGTGTGTGTGTGTGACTGTGTGTGTGTATGTGTGTGTGTGATTGTGTGTGTGTGTGTATGTGTGATTGTGTGTGTATGTGTGAGTGTGTGATTGTGTGTGTGTGTGTGTGTGATTGTGTGTGTGTGTGTGTGTGTGTGAGTGTGTGTGTGTGTGTGTATGTGTATGTGTGTGTGTGTGTGTGTGTGTGTGATTGTGTGTGTATGTGTGTGCATGTGTGTGTGATTGTGTGTGTGTGTGTGTGTGTGTGACTGTGTGTGTGTATGTGTGTGTGTGATTGTGTGTATGTGTGATTGTGTGTGTGTGTGTATGTGTGTGTGTGTGTAATTGTGGGCCACAGGAGGCTCTGTTAAGAAGCCTGAGAGCTTCACAAAGGCCAAACCACTTTGTTTCCTTTCTGCAGCTCAACACGTTGTGTGTTCATGTGTGTCTTTCTGTATCATAAGCAGCTCTGTGTGTGTGTGTGTATGTGTGTGTGGGTCCACAGTTGTGTGTCTATATAGTTGTGTATAATGGTATGAAGTACATTAGTTTATTTCCCCCTGAGCTCCCTAAATGGGAGGCAGAGACCACCTGAGCCTCAGATGATGAATACCTATATGCTAATAGCAATAGCTCCCAGTGCAAGTGTGTGTGTGTGTGTGTATGTGTGTGTGTGCGTGTGTTGGTGTGTGTGTGTGTGTGTGTGTGTGTAGAGGCAGGAGACCATGCCAAGGTTAAAACACAGTGGGGTGTGCTTGGTTCTTGCATTTCATGTGAAACCTTGATAAATAACTTTCACTGATGGAAAACGACCAGTGATATAAATATATATATATATATATATATATTATAATGACACATGACTGATGCTTGACTGGACTTTGGTGATGTTGAGAAGGTCCAGAGGGAGAGGAACGGGAGGAACCAGCTGTGGAGGTTTACTCTGTGGCTGAGGAGCTCAGACCCATCTACTGAACAGAAGGTCTAACAGCAGAACCTTCAGGACCGCTGTGGGAGTACGAGAGGGAGAGAAGACGCCGCCTCTCACCTGGTACAGACGTTCCCAAGGCAACGAACACCACCGCTGTGACGGAGTCCTTCAGGCCGACGGTGCAGCCGAAGTGAGACGCCAGGTCGCCTGGGAGGAGACACCAGAGAACGTCAAGAAACGCTCCCCTCAACGAGTGATGAAGTGGTGACGTTCCTTGGCGGGGGGGGCCTACCGATGACGGCGGTGAGCAGCCCGATCATGCAGATGGAGACCACGAAGCAGGCCCACCCGTTCCAGTAGTCGGTGGGCGGGACGAAGGCGAACAGAACCTTCCAGAAGACGGTGAGGAAGTGCATGACGTAGTCGAAACACGACGGCAGCTTCTCCTCGCCGCACTCGTCGTCATCGTCATCCTCACCTGGGGGGGGGGGGGGGCGACAGGTGAGAGGCTCTTTAAGTTCATCTCAAATATGAAACCTTCATGGTGCCCCCCCCCCCTGTCAGCTGTTATTAGACACCTGAAGTTCTGCAGCTTTCATCTCAACAACTGAACAGAACACAAGAAGAATCAAAGGCTGAGACAGACGGACAGATCGATCCCACTGAGTGAGTGTGTGTGTGTGTGTGTGTATCCATATGAGTGTGTGAGTGTGTGTGTGTGTGTATCCATATGAGTGTGTGTGTGTGTGTGTGTATTTGTGACTGCAGCCAACTACGAGCTGCCATATCCTGAGGCAATGATTAGACACACACACACACACACACACACACACACACACACACACACACACACACACACACACAGTCAGACCTGCTTCTTGCTGACTGGGTGAGTCCATCAGAGATGTGATCCCTTATTGATCGTTGTGTTGACCTTCTGAGATAAAAAAAAACGCACTCTGTCCCTCTGTCTCTTTGGCTCTGTGTCTCCATCGAGTCCTCACCGCGCTCTGGTTTAACAATGAAAAGATGAAAACTAATTGAACAGCAGCTGGCTTCTACTCATGTGGTGTTGGTGCAGTGCACGTGAATGCAGTGCACGTGCATGCAGTGCACGTGAATGCAGTGCACGTGAATGCAGTGCACGTGAATGCAGCACCCCTCCCCAGTTTAAGTTGGGTGGATGAACATCGTGTAGGAAAGGATTCATACATGTATGTGCATATATTGGACCCCCCCCGATAAAGCCTTTGTATAATGAAGTATTGTCTGCTCACTCAGGCTAATCTATTAAAGGCACGAGATGTAGTCGCCTCCAGGAAGTATCCAACCCCCCCCCCCCCCAACACACACATATCAATACTCTCTCCCTCACACTTGAGAGGTGTGTGTGTGTGTGTGTCTGTGTGTGTGTGTGTGTGTGTGTGTTATCTGTGCCCACGAGCTGCGTCCTCATAGGTCAAAGCAGATTTGACACTGCAGCTCATCTCTTTGTGCTGCAGGGCGAGCGCCGTGTGTGTCTGTGTGCGTCAAGTGATACGCTGTGCGCTCTGGGCACTAATACACACACACACATGGACACACACACACACACACATGGACACACACATGGACACACATGGACACACACAGCTTGAAACTGATGTGGACGAATGAGCTGCTGTGAAGAGAATTCGCTCCAAAAAACCCCTTTAATCACTTTGTGTTACAGAAGAAGACAGAGAGACATTGGATAAAAACACGTCAGTCTTTATACGGCCAACGCACACACAGACACACACACAGACACACACAGACACACACACAGACACACACACACACACACACACACACTGAGACACACACACAGACACACACACACACACACACACACACACACACACACAGAGACACACACACACACACTCGTGAAGACATCACAGAGGAACCGTTGGCTCGATGAAGACAAGAAGACGCACAGACTCAAAGGGATGAAAGAGCATCACACACCCAGTGCATGATGGGAAATATCATCTACAGCTTGTGCGTCTCGTTAGTGTTGTTCTGATGAAATGTGAAATAAAAAGATGTCACGCTTTGAGCATCTTTGTGTCACAATGGAACGTATTTTAACCCTTCAAACTGGCACCACAGATTCATTCATTCATGTATTCTTCCTTTCACACTGACGCTTGGTGGATTGACATCTGAACGCCGGTTGGTTTTGGTCAGCAGCGTGGATTGATCGGCACATCGAGGGCGTCGGCTCTCTTTCTTCGTTCCAGCGGTGCAGTAAAGCGAGATCAACACCCCCCGATTCTCCGGGCGAACTCACAGTCCGTCGTCTCTTCACTCGTGAAGAACACCCTGAGGTACCTGATCTCCTTCACCAAGGCCTCACCTTTAAAGGTGCTGATCCTCGTCCCAACTGCTTCACACTCGGCTGCGAACCGCTCCAGTGAGAGTCGGAGGTCACCGACAGAAGGTGCCATCAGGACCACGTCGTCTGCAAAAAGCAGCGATGAGATCTGCAGCCCCCCCCCCCAACTGTAGACCCTCCTCCCCCCGACTACGCCTCGATATCCTGTCCATGCACAGCGCAGCCCTGATGGCCCCCAGTAGGGACCCCCTCACCCCGTACTCCTGCAGCACCTCCCACATTATCTCTCTCTGGACCCGGTCATAGGCCTTCTGTAGGTCCACAAAACACATGTAGACTGGATAGTCCCGGCCCCCCCCATGATGCTTCAACGAGTAAAGACCTGGTCCTTCGTTCCACCGATCCTTGGTTGGACTTTGGACTTCCCTCCTCTGACTCTGATTGGTTTGTTGGTGTGTTCTTCATGTGAGTCATGAAGACGTTAGCTGTTAGCCACTAGCCGTTGGCCCCTTGACCCCAGAGCACGGTGACTGATGGAGGAGCTGCTGCCCCCCCGGGTGTGCATGGTGGGCACTCACAGCGCAGCAGGTGATGATCGACGTGGAGTAATCAGAGGGCGGTGGACCGTGGAGAGGCTGCACATACATCTTCTTCTCTGACGTCCTCCTCTGGGACATCGTTCCATTCTCATCGATTCTTTCCTGCCGTCCATCTTGGTTCTCTTGGTCAAACCGCAGTCTGTTCCTCAAACAAGATCCTGTGGTGATGTTTATTCCATTTACTGGTGGGGAGGATCCAATCACACGGCTGAAGGCCTGAAAAGGCCTGGAGGGGTTGGAGGTCCAGCCTGTCTGTCCTCATCTCCTTCTGATGTCCAAATGTCCAACTGAAGACGCAGGTTCCACAAACGCGTCCCAAAGATGTTTCTGAGTGGAAACAAACTGCAGCCTGAACACCGAACGCAACTTTAAAGAGGTTCCGTCAGAAGGTCAACAAATGCATTAAGGACCACTCAACAACACACCCCATCTCCACTCTCACACACACAGACACACACAGACACACATTTCAGTAGGCACTGCCTACCTGCCAAAATCCAAACATTAAATCATTTCATTTAATAAACTTTTTGACTAATAAACCATTTGTATTTTTACTGTTTATTCTTATAATGAAATGTGTGTATTCCAAATGTTTAGACGTAACGATGACAAATACGTTCATCAAATACAAACAAATGGTGCAATAAGCAGAGCTTTTACCGTCTATTTATTGCGGACGAGAAGTAAAAAACCCGTGTTGTGCATGAACACATCGATCTGTATTTTACAAACATGGAGCATTTCTAATCGAGAATTTCACAAGACATCGTGCAGCTGACGTCACTTCACCCGCTACGTTGTAAGCGCGAAATTCAAAGTCAAAATGACGGCGGTGTCCAACGATTTTACAGATCTGAGACGAGTTTCACAACGTGATCAACCTCCATCAGTCCATCTATCTATCATCCATCCATCAGTCCATCCATCTATCATCCATCCATCAGTCCATCCATCTATCATCCATCCATCAGTCCATCTATCTATCATCCATCCATCAGTCCATCTATCTATCATCCATCCATCAGTCCATCTATCTATCATCCATCCATCTGTCCATCTATCTATCATCCATCCATCAGTCCATCTATCTATCATCCATCCATCAGTCCATCTATCTATCATCCATCCATCTGTCCATCCATCTATCATCCATCCATCAGTCCATCCCTCTATCATCCGTCTAATCCCTCCATCAGTCTGTCTGTCCATGCATCCATCCATCTTCAAAGCTGCTTATCCTTCATACAGGGTTGTCGATCCCAGCTGACATCGGTGGAGAGAAGACATGTGGGTGCTACCAGGTTGGAGCTGCGATGAAGGAGATCCTACTTTGCACAGATAAGATGAAATCAGTTTTTCTGGTAGTGTCACTGAACCACGATTCCTGTCTGAGGGAAACACAACTGTGACCCTTCTGTGACATCTGCAGCTGGCTGGTTTTAGGTGACTTCATGCGCTGTAGCTTTAGCTGATAGAGGCTCACTGACATGCTGCTGCTGAAGGAGTCCTCATTAAGTGTCATTGATTTCAGCTCCAAGTACCGATCACGTGCTGCATTTTCACACCACGCGCTTTAGATTCCAGAAGACACAAGGGCTGCCTCAGCATCAAAGATCTTTGGACCCAATCAGCTGCCTCGCAGCCCGGCGTCCAATCAGCTGCCAGTTTGATCGGCGGGCAGCCAATCAGCTCCTGACCTGAACCTCTGATCTCCTCCAACAGGAAACCGAGAAGCCAACGACGCTCCAGTCGGATGCAGATTGTGTGTGTCTGCATGTGTGTGCGTGTGTGTCTGCGTGTGTGTGTGTCCCTTTACTGTTTGCAGGTCAAAGATATGGTGAAAGCCTTTAATTTCCAAGCCCTGTGATGTCTAATATAGCCATGTGTGCACGTGTGATTGTGTGTATGTGTGTGTGTGTGTGTGCGTGTGTAACTAAACTCACCGACTCTTCACACACACACACATACACACACACAAACACTGTCAGCTGAGACCGGCTAATCCAAGATAAGAGAGCAAAGACAAGGCTTTTCGTTAATGGCATCAGCTCAGCAACAAAGACACACACACACACACACACACACACAGGATTGTGTTATTTGGAGGCACTACATTGACTGAGCATCCCACGGACAAAATATTTTGTTTAATTACACATTTAAAGTGATTATCTAAGACCAACAAAGGTCTAATTAATAAGTCCAGTATCTGTCCACAGTTGTTCTTCTAATATTCATAAATCACACATCCTCATCGGTCATCGTTAACGCACATGTGCACACACACACACACACACACACGCACACACCTGCGCTCACGGTGATGGCTTCGATGAACTGGTCCCTCCAGCTGTTGGTTCCCACCAGCAGCGCCAGGTTGGTCTTCTTTATGAGCTTGTCCACGGTGTTCTGCAGAGGAACGAGACACCGCATTTCATCATGTGACACCAGCTTCCTGTAGAAATGCACCTTCATCATTCTGTACACATTTCTTTGTATATTTTATATATTTATATATGAATGTAAACACAGTGAGTGTTTGTGACGCACACACATGCACACGCGCGCGCACACACACACACACACATCTAGCGTTGTTCAGTGTTGATTCAACTATAATTACAATATATTTTGTAACCTTCAGGTCGTTCTGTGTGAACTAATGCAGGCGTGTGCACGTGTCTCTGAGGACGCGGACGCACGTGAGCAGGTCGTCCTTTAACTGGAGAGGTCGGGACCCCCCCCCCCCCCCCCTCCGCGGGCGAGACGCCGAACTCTCCCCGAGCGAATGTTTCTGCTCGATGATTGGCAGCCAGCCTCCGGGTGTGAAGGACCAGGATGTGGCGCCATGAACCACGTGACCCGGCTGAGGGGCGAGGTGCACTGACCCACAATGCATTGCTCTATGGAGTGTTTACTCTCAGAACAAAGCTGTGTTTAAGCCTCTCGATGAGGAAGGAAAGGACAATAACCAGCAGCGCGTCACGGCTCACGATGAGCTGCAGGCTTTAGTTTTCATTCATGGGGGGGGGATGCATTTGAAGCCCTGGTCACATGACTCCTCCTCAGTGCTGCAGGTACACTCACAATCCAAGGTAGAAAGTACAGCATCCTGTCGAGTGCGTGTGGTCAACATGGTTAATATTCCTTCTGTCTAGAGTCTAGTGTGTAGGTGGAGCTCATGCATTAGTACACACACACAGACACACACACACACACACACACACACACATACGCACACACACACGCGCGCCTCACCTTGAACTCATACGACTCCTCGATGATGACCTCCAGCTTGACGTGGTCCCCCAGCATGGGACGTCCCATCTCAGCAATGCGTTGCTCCTCCTCATCTTTTCCATTCAGCGCCTCCTCCTCCGGCTCCTCCTCCTTCATCTGCTCCTCTGAAAAACAAACCAAACACAGTCAGGACGGCACCGTGGCGTCTCTTTGATTTTTCATCCAGGAAAATACACTTTGTGTGAAGAGTCCACAGTGGAGGACCCATGTGGGAGTGATGTAATCAATGAGGAGGTAGATGATAAAACTTCTCCACACTGAAGTGAGGTCACATGGTACGGAGAGCGATGAAGCCGATGGGAGGAGCCTACACGCCGTTACTAATTACTGATCTCTTCCTCCACACAGCAGCGTGCAAACGGCGAGGAGCGACGGGTAGGCGGAGCCTCACAGAGGGCTTGAGTCATCGGGAGGGGCTGAATGGGTCATCATGTGTTCATCTCTGTAGTCGTGTGAATTCGGTAAAGACATAAACGGATGAGATTTGTAGCTTTTCTCTGAGGAGCTTCTCTCTGAATAAATCGCTTCAAGTCCTACTTCCAACGTCCAGCTTGTGTTGATTAATATCTAGTTCATATAATTATTAAGAAACACACTTCCTGTTACTCATTTGTTCCCCTCAGGGGGGAGCTTATGTGTGTGTGTGTGTGTGTGTGTGTGAGGGAGGTAAGTGGACCTGACTGAGGCTGAGATGCTGCTTCCTGCCAAAGCTGCTGTCTGCACCATTTATCATTTTGATTTTTTTCCTTCCTTCTCGTGTCAGATCGATTCAACTAAGAGAATGTGCCCCACACACACACCTGAAATGTGTGAACACACACACACACACACACAAACGCACAAACACACACACAAAAAGGAGGGGCAGGGGAGGAGAAACTTGTGCATCATTTTCAAGGAGACAAGCAGATGGAAGGACAAAGAAGATGGAAGGAGACGCAGACTTTGAAGGGATTGAACAGTACGGAAGAAGAGAGACACCGATTATCACGTCGTAAATAATTATTCTGCTGAGACGTCATACAAATGGTCACAATGTAACATCTGTAATGTAAAAACACCCCCTTGGAATTTAGCACTTTTCATACTCAAATGTCTTAGTGACCAGCAGGGGGCGACTCCTCTGCTCCCATAGACGTCTATGGGGAAATTACTCTACTTCTGTGTAGTGACCAGCAGGGGGCGACTCCTCTGCTCCCATAGACGTCTATGGGGAAATTACTCTACTTCTGTGTAGTGACCAGCAGGGGGCGACTCCTCTGCTCCCATAGACGTCTATGGGGAAATTACTCTACTTCTGTGTAGTGACCAGCAGGGGGCGACTCCTCTGCTCCCATAGACGTCTATGAGGAAATGACTCTACTTCTGTGTAGTGACCAGCAGGGGGCGACTCCTCTGCTCCCATAGACTTCTATGAGGAAATGACTCTACTTCTGTGTGGTGACCAGCAGGGGGCGACTCCTCTGCTCCCATAGACGTCTATGAGGAAATGACTCTACTTCTGTGTAGTGACCAGCAGGGGGCGACTCCTCTGCTCCCATAGACGTCTATGGGGAAATTACTCTACTTCTGTGTAGTGACCAGCAGGGGGCGACTCCTCTGCTCCCATAGACGTCTATGGGGAAATTACTCTACTTCTGTGTAGTGACCAGCAGGGGGCGACTCCTCTGCTCCCATAGACGTCTATGGGGAAATTACTCTACTTCTGTGTAGTGACCAGCAGGGGGCGACTCCTCTGCTCCCATAGACGTCTATGAGGAAATGACTCTACTTCTGTGTAGTGACCAGCAGGGGGCGACTCCTCTGATCCCATAGACGTCTATGAGGAAATGACTCTACTTCTGTGTAGTGACCAGCAGGGGGCGACTCCTCTGCTCCCATAGACGTCTATGAGGAAATGACTCTACTTCTGTGTAGTGACCAGCAGGGGGCGACTCCTCTGCTCCCATAGACGTCTATGAGGAAATGACTCTACTTCTCTCTTTATTTATTCCCTCAGTAAACATTGTAAACATGAGTTTGTGGTCTCAGTCTCTAGTTTCATGATGTGTGTGCATGTGTGTATGTGTGTGTGTGTGTGTGTGTGTGTGTGTGTGAGGACACGGGGTCGTCCTCCTCTGCAGGGTGCACTGTGTTTTCAGCTGCTTTTCCCTTTCAGGCCCATTGCCCCACCCCCTTGGATCCGAATGACTGACTGAGGTTCTCAGCAGCAGTGAACCCTTCCCCCCCCCCAGCTCTCCTCCCTCTAGGACAAACAGGGTCATCTGGAGCTTCTGAAGCCTTCAGTGAACCTCCAGAGAAACAACAAACGAAGATATGGAGCCCTGGAGAACAGCTGGGGAGGAAAAGTAGATCCTAAAAAAGCCTTTTTACATCCCTCCCAACAAAGGAGACGAGCAGCAGCTGGATTGATCCTGTTGAAGCAGACTTGAGGTGGGGGGCGGTCAGGGTATGACATCACTAAAAGCTGCAGTACTCCATCACTACGTCACTCTGTCACTACATCACTACGTCACTCCATCACTACGCCACTCCATCACTACGCCACTCCGTCACTCCATCACTATGTCACTCCATCACTACGTCACTCTGTCACTACGTCACTCTGTCACTACATCACTACGTCACTCCATCACTACGCCACTCCATCACTACGCCACTCCATCACTACGTCATTCTGTCACCCCATCAATACGTCACTCTGTCACTCCATCACTACGTAACTCCACCACTATATCACTCTGTCACCCCATCACTACGTCACTCTGTCACTGTCACTACGTCACAAGATGACTCCATCACTCTGTCACTCCATCACTACGTCACTTTCTTTCTACATCACTCTGTCACTCCATCATTACGTCACTCTGTTTCTACGTCACTCTTTCACTCCATTACTACGTCACTCTGTCACTACGTCACTATGTCACTCCATCACTCTGTCACTACGTCACTATGTCACTCTGTCACTCCATCACTACGTCACTATGTTACTCCATCACTATGTCACTCTGTCACTATGTCACTCCATCACTACGCCACTCCATCACTACGCCACTCCATCACTACGTCATTCTGTCACCCCATCAATACGTCACTCTGTCACTCCATCACTACGTAACTCCACCACTATATCACTCTGTCACCCCATCACTACGTCACTCTGTCACTGTCACTACGTCACAAGATGACTCCATCACTCTGTCACTCCATCACTACGTCACTTTCTTTCTACATCACTCTGTCACTCCATCATTACGTCACTCTGTTTCTACGTCACTCTTTCACTCCATTACTACGTCACTCTGTCACTACGTCACTATGTCACTCCATCACTCTGTCACTACGTCACTACGTCACTCCATCACTATGTCACTCTGTCACTCTGTCAATCCATCACTACATCACTATGTTACTCCATCACTATGTCACTCTGTCACTATGTCACTCTGTCACTACGTCACTAGGTCACTATGTCCCTCCATCACTCTATCACTATGTCACTATGTCACTCTGTCACTACATCACTACGTCACTACGTCACTACGTCACTATGTCACTCCATCACTATGTCACTCTGTCACTCTGTCTCTACGTCACTCCATCACTATGTCACTCTGTTACTAGGTCACTATGTCACTCCATCACTCCATCACAATGTCACTCTGTCACTATGTCACTATGTCACTCTGTCACTCTGTCACTCCATCACTACATCACTATGTTACTCCATCACTATGTCACTCTGTCACTATGTCACTCTGTCACTATGTCACTATGTCACTCTGTCACTCCATCACTCTATCACTATGTCACTCTATCACTACGTCACTACATCACTCTGTCACTCTGTCATTACGTCACTACGTCACTATGTCACTCCATCACTATGTCACTCTGTCACTACGTCACTATGTCACTCCATCACTATGTCACTCTGTTACTAGGTCACTATGTCACTCCATCACTCCATCACTATGTCACTCTGTCACTACGTCACTACATCACTCTGTCACTCCATCACTATGTCACTACATCACTAGATCACTCTGTCACTACGTCACTACATCACTCTGTCACTACGTCACTACGTCACTATGTCACTCCATCACTATGTCACTACGTCACTAGATCACTCTGTCACTACGTCACTACATCACTCTGTCACTACGTCACTACGTCACTATGTCACTCAATCACTATGTCACTCCATCACTATGTCACTCTGTCACTACGTCACTAGGTCACTACGTCACTACATCACTCTGTCACTCCATCACTATGCCACTACGTCACTAGATCACTCCATCACTACGTCACTATGTCACTACGTCACTATGTCACTCTGTCACTACGTCACTATGTCACTCCATCACTATGTCACTCTGTCACTACGTCACTAGGTCACTATGTCACTCCATCACTCCATCACTCTATCACTATGTCACTCTGTCACTACGTCACTACATCACTCTGTCACTCCATCACTATGTCACTCTGTCACTACATCACTATGTCACTCCATCACTATGTCACTCTGTCACTACGTCACTCCATCACTATGTTACTCTGTCACTCTGTCACTATGTCACTCCATCACTATGTCACTCTGTCACTCTGTCACTACGTCACTCCATCACTATGTCACTCTGTCACTATGTCACTCCATCACTACGTCACAATGTCACTCTGTCACTACGTCACTACGTCACTAGGTCACTATGTCACTATGTCACTCTGTCACTACGTCACTCCCTCAACTCTTACTTGTAAAATGAATGAAAACAAATGAAACAGCAGTAATTATGAGCGGATGAAGCAGCTGAAGTTTTATCTTCACTTATGAAGATGAAACGACTCCAAACACAAAAAGCCGACTCACACGCTCAGATTCACTCATTAATCAACGTTGGGGGGTCTATTAGAATCATGGAGCTTGTTTCTTCTGCATCGAGGAAATCAATTTCAATTCACATATATCAATTTCAATAATATCAATATATCAATATATATATATATATATATATATATATCAATATATATATACTTACATTCATACTTAATGAATGATGAATGATGAAATTATTATTATTATTTTCATGCTGAATACTTTAGTCTACATACTACCATCCTTCTACACTTAACCCTTCTCATCTTAATATTTAATCTGTGTTGTGTTTTTCTATTTTAGTCATTTAATACCACATTGTTGTTAATAATTTTATTTTGCTCTGTTGTCAGTATTATTTATTTTGGACTTAATAATTATTATTCTATTGATCTATCTATTTTCAACTTTATTCTATTGTTTTCTATTCATGAAATCATCCTTTTCTGAGTAGAAGTATGGAACTGATGGACTTGTGGTCCATGTGCAGCAGCTTTGTGATCCTGTCCTATCAGTGAGGAGGAAGTTGAAGGGACGATGACACCTGTTGCATCGGCATTCCCTAAAAATCCGCTGAAGTGCATTCCGCGTGCTGATTGGCTGTCACACCTTTCCGTTCCTTCCTGCTGCGTCTCCACAGGGGGCTTTCAAGCAGGACGTAGAAGGAGGACTGCTTATTGTACTCCTCCCGGTCTAAGATCCTAATGGTTATGCTCTTCCTGTGAGGGACACACACACACACACACACATAGAGGGAGGCGGTGAATGCATGCATGGTGAACACACAACATGGCAAGGTGTGCACACACAAAAAAGCACACACACACACACACACACAGAGGTGGAGTGGTGGTGGTGGAATGAGATGATGGTGGCGCTCGCATCAGGAGGAAGGAGATCCGAACCCCCCCCCCCTCCATGTGAACATGCAGCCTCCGCGACGGGACACTCTAGGGGGGGTCAAAGGTCACGAGGCTCACCCCCGTCCTGGCCTTTGGTGTCGTTGCTCTCCACCAGGCGAGGCTCTGCGATCTCCACGTAGAAGGTCTTGTTCTTCTCGTACTCCTCGTCATCAATTATTCTCACCTTGATGATTTTACTGAGGAGGGGAGGGAGGAGGGAGGGAGGAGGAAGAAATGAGGAAGAGGAAAAAAGAAAAGGCAGAAAAGTTGAGGAAGGACAGTCTGAAAATTGGGAAATCAAGAGGAAACAGAAAAGAGCAGCTTCTAAAAGCCTTTGTTCTTTAGATCCAAACTGGATTTTGTCTGAAGGAAACTTCCTGCTTTCAACTTCATGGAAGCGGATCTCCAGATCAATAAGATCAATCACATCAATCACACCAATAAGATGAATCAGATCAACCACATCAATTAGCTTCATCAAAGCTTGAACGAGTTTATGTCAATAAGTCACCTTTCAGTCAAAGAGCTTCTAGGACGCAGCAGCATTTAAAAACAATATTTGACTTGGTTACTGATTTTCTAACAAACTCCTTCATATTTAATGTTAATGTTATTTTTTAGAATCCAATCAAATTTGTGTGTGTGTGTTAATCTGTGAATGTGTGTGTATGTGAACAGACACACACACAGACACGCACACACACACACACACACACAAACACGCACACACACACACACACACAGACACGCACACACACACACACACACACAAACACACACACACAGACACGCACACACACACACAATAGGAGGACTAAAGTGAGATCTGGTTTACGTCTGTTCACTACAATGTGTTGGATTCATTTTAATGTGTAAGACATTAAATTGTGCGACCCAGCTGCAGTACCTCCGCGGACCCCTTGGGGGTCCCGGACCCCCTGATGAAGACCTCTGACATAGAGAATCAGGACCACACTGCGGGGGAAACCATTAGAGCGTGACACACGCAGAGGTCAAAGGTTAACTGGACACACAGAAGGATGGAGGTCTCCACCCTCACTGAGTCCTCACTCTGCAGAGAGCTGCTGCCTCCAGGTGGAGCCCTTGAGCAACGCCCTCACTGAGACAAGTTAATGTCCGTGTTTGTTCCAACGTGTCTCGTCCTCATTCAGAGACACAGTAGACACGTCTCTCAGTGGACGCATTTCAGTCAGAAGAAGTCCAAAAACTGCTTCAATATCCAATTAGTTATTATTTAATCAAACGAATCCAAAACACAGAGAACAACTGCTTTCAGGCTTCTTTGGACAGAATTAAAATGATGAGTGAGGCTGGAAAAACACACACACACACACACACACACAGCACACACACACACACACACACACACACACAACACAGACCCACACACACAGCACAGACCCACACACACACACACACACAGCACACACACACAGCACAGACCCACACACGCACACACACACACAGCACACACACACACACACACAGTGGTGGTGTGTGTGTCTGTGTGTGTGTCTGTGTGTGAACTCTTTCTCTCTCAACACACTCATTTGTCAGCACACACACATTATTGGTCTGGAAACAATCTTCCCTGCCCTTGTTAGTTACCCAAACATTGTGTTGCTATGGCAACTGAACAGCTTGCTGTACAGCCACATGTGTGTGTGTGTGTTCATGTATGTGTGTACTGTGAAAAATAGAAGAAGAAGAGAGTCCATTATGGATGTGCGTGTGTGATATTTACACTCACTGGGTGGATTTCTCACTTTGACCTTGAACTGACCTCCACCTCCACCGCTCAAAAAATCCACTTTCAAGCAGCGCTTTGACGTTTCGTCCTCACAAGGATAGAAATACCCAGACACATGAGTGTGTAAACAGGAGGTCCTCCCAAAACCAGAAACAGCGTGAAGAGACGATGGAATGAAGAGACATTGAGTAAACACACACACAAACACACACAGATAAACACACACAGGAAGTTGCAAAGGACAGCGGAGCCTCCCCCTGAAAAACCTGCCTCAGCGACGTATTTGGATCGGAAAATTTGTGTTTGGGAACCACCACTTTATTTAAGGTCTGAGGAGAAAATGCTGCTTGTGTGTGTGTGTGTGTGTGTGTGTGTGTGTGTGTGTGTGTGTCTGTGTGTGTGTGTGTGTGTGGAGGACGAGGGACAGCTTTACGTTTCAGTGATGGAACAAACCTGTGATGATAAAAAAAAGTGTTCACACAGGAAATAATTAGTGTGTGTGTGTTCACTTGTTTAATTGTGAGTTTAAAGAAGTTTGTGTGTGTGTGTGTGTCTGCGTGTGTGTAATAAGCGTCCGACTGTGAGCTTGTTTGTTTGTTTGCTGCTGGGTGGACTTTGATCGCAGACGTAACTAAAGAAGTGTGTGTGTGTTTGTGTGTGTGTGTGTGTGTGTGTACAGTTTTGATGTAAAAATGTGTGTTTATCTGGACTTACATATAAATCCTGATTGATTTTATTAGCAGGAGTGTGTGGATGTGTGACACGGCTTAACAAAGTGTGTGTGTGTGTGTGTGTGTCTGTGTGTGTTTGTGTGTGTGTGTTTGGTTTTATGAGACAAAGCTGATAATGATGTCGGCTGCAGTGGGAAACCACAACAACACAACAACAGGCCGACAGCACTCGGCTAATAAGCTCCAATCTGCTCACTAATACACGTGATCCCGACTTCATGAGGCTAATGGAAACACAAAAGAGGTTACACACAAACACACACAAAGACACACAACGACACCAGGCCCCGCTCCTCCTACGTGGCTAACTGAGTTAGCCGCATCATTTTCAGGATAAAGTGGATCAGGATTTTCCCTGAAGCAGGTTTGGCTAAATCACCATAGCAACACATCCTAACACCTGCTCCGGCTAACTTAAGTCCAAAAAGGACAGCTATCGTCCTCATTGGTGACGGAGTGATATCAGATTAACGTTTCATAGGGACCCCGTTACGCATCATGATGAACACCTGTCTCACATACTGTCTCACATACTGTCACACATACTCGCTGTCACACTGTCTCACACACTGTCTCACACACTGTCTTACACACTGTCTCACACACTGTCTCACATACTGTCTCACACACTGTCTCACATACTGTCACACATACTCGCTGTCACACTGTCTCACACACTGTCTCACACACTGTCTCACACACTGTCTCACAGACTGTCTCACAGACTGTCTCACAGACTGTCTTACACACTGTCTCACACACTGTCTCACATACTCTCTGTCACACACTGTCTGTCACACACTGTCTGTCACACACTGTCTTACACACTGTCTCACACACTGTCTCACATACTCTCTGTCACACACTGTCTGTCACACACTGTCTGTCACACACTGTCTTACACACTGTCTCACATACTGTCTCACATACTCTCTGTCACACACTGTCTGTCACACACTGTCTGTCACACACTGTCTTACACACTGTCTCACACACTGTCTCACAGACTGTCTCACACACTGTCTCACACACTGTCTCACATACTCTCTGTCACACTGTCTCACACACTGTTTTTCACACTGTCTCACATACTGTCTCACAGACTGTCTCACAGACTGTCTTACACACTGTCTCACACACTGTCTCACATACTCTCTGTCACACACTCTCTGTCACACACTGTCTCACATACTCTCTGTCACACACTGTCTGTCACACACTGTCTGTCACACACTGTCTTACACACTGTCTCACACACTGTCTCACAGACTGTCTCACACACTGTCTCACACACTGTCTCACATACTCTCTGTCACACTGTCTCACACACCGTTTTTCACACTGTCTCACATACTGTCTCACAGACTGTCTCACAGACTGTCTTACACACTGTCTCACACACTGTCTCACATACTCTCTGTCACACACTGTCTGTCACACACTGTCTGTCACACACTGTCTTACACACTGTCTCACACACTGTCTCACACACTGTCTGTCACACACTGTCTTACACACTGTCTCACACACTGTCTCACAGACTGTCTCACACACTGTCTCACACACTGTCTCACATACTCTCTGTCACACACTGTCTGTCACACACTGTCTGTCACACACTGTCTTACACACTGTCTCACACACTGTCTCACACACTGTCTCACATACTCTCTGTCACACTGTCTCACACACTGTTTTTCACACTGTCTCACATACTGTCTCACAGACTGTCTCACAGACTGTCTTACACACTGTCTCACACACTGTCTCACATACTCTCTGTCACACACTGTCTCACACAGATGTTGTAAATTAGCGTTTTGCTACAAACACTAAACACAGCGCATTGAGTTCTTGTGCATAATTGTATGTCACATATCTAATGACCCCAAAAAGTTCAATATAAGTTTAAATACAATTACAAAAAAAGGTATTGATTATGTTCCTCTGAAAGTTTACTTTCATAATGTATCAGAAGGAAACAAATCAATCTTAAACCGATAAATCTCTAAAAAGTCTTCAGTGTCAATTAAGGTTAAACGTTTAGCTGATGCTTTTATTCTGAAGCTTCTGTTTCCTGCGAGGCGCTTTCACAGCTTCCTGCCCGCATTGTTTTCATCACTTTGGTACCAAGCAGAGCCATAAAAGTCGTGTTCATGGAAACAGTGAAAAGCCATAAACATACATGTCGGCCACACGCGTGTGTGTGTGTCTGTGAAGTATGTTCTATCACCCCCCCTCATTCCTGTTCCTCTTGTTCACCTAATAAGGACATGGGACAATCCTGGGGAGTCCCTCACTCTCACACACACACACACACACACACAAAGCTGCGCACAGGAAACGTCTTCTGGGAGCTCGCAACTCTGATTGAAAACACACATGGGATTGTGTGTGTGTGTGTGTTTATGTGTGTGTGAGTGTGTGTGTGTGTGTGTGTGTGTGTTAAAGCAGGAGGACCAGCATCATTGCAGTTAACTTTTTACCAACGAACGAAGGTCGTCGCTACTCTCAAAGCTAATCAGTTAGCCACTGTAGCTGCTAAGCTAACGGCTAACGCGCCATCAGGGCAGTCGGGCATAACTTACACCTGCAGAACTGGAGTCAATTACAGCAACACAACAGCAAGGAAAATATGAATTCATTTCATCATAATTTTTAAAGATTCAAGCCGCCACTGAAGGAGGACAGATCTTTATTAAATTACTTTAATAAAACGGCCTGCATGAAAGCATGAAACTGGCCGATGGCCCCTGAGTGAATGAAACCCTTTTCCTTCACAAACTCCTTCCTGTCACATTTCCGCTCTGTACCCCCCCCTCTTAATGGCACACTATTCCAACTGGCAATGCCAGCCTCTCCGTCTCTAAGATGAATTTGATTGGTCCGTAGTGGAGGTCCATTCACCCCCCCCACCACGGCTCTTTGTGTTTGGAGTTCACTTCGGAGGTTCTGTTGGCATGAACCCATGAACCCATGAACCAATGAATCAATGACGTGGGTCTCACTCCCTGACACTCTATGCCCCCCCGTCAGCAGGGCCGTGGCCCCGTCGGTCTTTGGAGACAAGAGCTTGGTGAGGAACGCTGCTGGTCCTCAGGTCCACTCTGCAGAGGGAAGGAGGCGGAGAAACGAGCCGGGTGTTCCCATGGCAACCAGCGTGGTTGTCCGAGGCGTTTCCAGGGACTTTTAACGGCTCTGCTGGCAGAGAGAGGAGGAGCCTCTTTATTTCATTTCCTCTTCGTCCTTCCTCTAAAGCTCGGTGCGTAGGGGTTTGAAATGAGTAGGTGTCCACAGAAAGATGCTGATGCATTGTGGGAAATGTAGCGTCAAGCTCGACCCAGGATGAGCAGACTCAGATCCCAAGTCACCTTATTGGATCATGCATTAGCTAAGTCATGCTACATGCTAAGTGCTCCACACTTAATAATAATAACAATAATCATACAGTATCCATCTGTCAATCAAACACTGGCTTCCAGCTGTTTATTTCCCTCAAAATCTTTAGGGAAGATGAAGTGATATCAGAGGGAGAGAGAGAGGGAGAAGCAGCTCAAAGTCCAGCAGAGAAACTGACGCCAACGCCGTCGCCATAGCAACCGCCTTCGATTCCAAACAAAAACAAAACGCCTACGACGGAGAGAGAGAGAGAGAGAGAGAGAGAGAGAGAGAGAGAGAAAACCAACGAGTTGACGTAAAAAAATAAAACGTAAAGAAACACGACCACAGTGATTGATGCTGTACTGAGGAGAGACCAGCGTTAGGCCCTAAAGCCTCACCTCTTCATGGTCTGTTTGACTCCACATGGACCTTCATTCACTAAATGAACATCATGCTCTATTTAAGAAGACTTGAAACTAGAGACTGAGACCATAAACTCATGTTTACAACGTTTACTGAGGGAATACATCAAGAGAGAAGTAGAGTCATTTCCTCATAGACGTCTATGGGAGCAGAGGAGTCGCCCCCTGCTGGTCACTACACAGAAGTGATCATTTCTCATTTATTTTTAATAATATTTAATGGTGCCCTCCCGTTCACCACTTCTCCGGGGTTGAAGTTCACAGAGATCAGCGATGACACATTGATTCATGTTGCTCAGTTAACTTGTCTGAGCGGCTAATTAGTCACAGGACTATGGTCAGTGTGTGTGTGTGTGTGTATGTGTGTGTGTGTGTGTGTGTGTGTGTGTGTATGTGTGTGTGTGTGTGTGTGTGTATGTGTATGTGTGTATGTGTGTGTGTGTGTGTGTGTGTGTGTGTGTATGTGTGTGTGTGTGTGTGTGTGTATGTGTATGTGTGTATGTGTGTGTGTGTGTGTGTGTGTGTGTGTGTGTGTGTATATGTGTATGTGTGTGTTAGCTACTCGTCCCTCCTGACTGGCGGTGCGTTCCCCCAGTGGCTCGGGGCTAATAGATTAGCTGTGGTATTGATGGGGAATAGTCTTTCTCCTTCTATTGATTGGACTCCCTGCCCCCCCCCCCCCTTGAATCAAAAATATAATTAGTAGTGGATTCCTTCCGTGTTGATTTATTGTTTCAGCTTGAGAAGACGGAGGAGGAGGAGCCTTTAACTACCTTTAACCGTTAACTATTAAACTGTAACGTCTTCATGTAACAAACTATATATGTTGTTCAACATTCTCACCATGTCAGCACAAACACACACACACACACACACACACACATACTGTGCATGTGTCACTCTCAGAATAACAAACATCATCAGTGCGTGCAGAGTAATGAAGCACTCGCTTCCTCCCTGATGTCACCTGACACCTGTCAATCACAGCTGAACACCAACCTGGAGAGGAGGTCACACGTTGTGCAGGCAGAAGAGACGATGTCCTCACAGGGAGGACCATCCACACAGAGGACATGGAGAAATGACCATGAGAAGAACAGCGTCTGTTTTATCCCCATCTGATTGGTCTACATCACTTCCTGGTGTCGCTGGTAGATTTGTGCGTTACAAAGATCATCTCCTCCTCCGTAGTGCTTCTCTTTCTCAGCTGGACAGCTGTGCAGGAGGCAACAAGACCTACATGCATGCAAGGCCCCACGTGCACGCTCAAGGCCCCACGTGCACGCTCAAGGCCCCACGTGCACGCTTATATCTATGTAGATATTTCTGCTGGAAGACTCAAACCCAGAAACACAAAAATGGAAAAACCACACATTTAGTGTGTGATCTTTTCAAAGGGTTTTAGAGAGGAAGAAATCTATCAAACCAAGTTTAAACACATGTGGAAAGTGGACAGAAGGAGGAGAACAAGTGGATGGAGATCCGCCCCATGGAACATTTACCAGGAGACCCAGTCTATGAATGACTGTGTGTGTCTGTCCACAAAGTCGTAAAAATGGGCTAAAAATAGGGCTGTGTGTGTGTGTGTGTGTGTGTGTGTGTGTGTGTGTGTGTACAGGAACAGGGCAGACTACAGTGTTACAGTAACAGTCAACATCTGGTCACTTAACCTCACTCAACGTAAAGATGGAAACTTTTCACTTCCCTTGTGTGTATTTCACACACACACACACACACACACACACACACACACACACACACACACACACACACACACACACACACACTCACACAAAGAGGACGAGTAACTTTCGTGTTTATTCTATTGAGGGATTCCCCATTTAATCGTCCCCCCTCTCTCTCTCTCCCCCCTCTCTCTCTCCCCCCCCTCTCTCCCCCCCTCTCTCTCCACTAACCCAATATATTTTAATCGCATTACCGCAAACCGACATCAGCCTCATGTATTATTCAGAGGGGCTTTCACTGTAAACAACTGAGGATTGCACGCACAAAAAAACACACACACGGGCGCACACACACACACACTCACACAAACACACAGACTCACACATGCAGGTAGCTAAAGATTGGGCTTGAGTTGATGCCTGGAGGATGCAGCCACAATAAATACACACACCACACACACAACAGCCATTTTGACACAAGCAAACACACACAGACCTCAACAACAACAACCACTTTCATTTTCATCAATGCTCGCCTGCATTGATGATCTTCATCACAGCTGAAGGAGGCGATGGTGCAGTGAAGCAATGACGCAGCCGAGCATGCAGCCGATTTGTGTGTCTGTGTGTGTGTGTGTGTGGATCTAATATTAATGCTCCCTGATGGAGTGTTGCACCAATTCCACATCAAAGCTGAGCGGAGCGGGAAAACAGCCAGTTACAAGTTTCTTAAACAGCACAACAAAACACAGAGGGGAAGCGTGGTGTGTGTATTATTCATGACTGTGTGTGTGTGTGTGTGTTTGTGTGTGTTTGTGTGTGTGTGTGATCCTGCTGATTTTTCATCAAACTATCAAACCAAACTTTACTATTCTTCAATTTGGTTCTTAGTGCATTTTGACAAGATTCTGAAATAACTCCTAAATGCCAGAATACATTCCATCGAGGATACAAAATGTCCTCATGGATGAATCCACAGTGTTTGATCCCACAGCCATCAGCGATCAATCATCATCAATCATCATCAATCCAAGTCATCGTATGAGGCCTTTAATCCTAAAGTCTAATATCAGCCTTGAAATTGTCCTATGGGATAATACATGTTACACTAATGGTGTCCACTAGGGGCATCACTGCTGAAATATAGAGATAATACATGTTACACTAATGGTGTCCACTAGGGGCATCACTGCTGAAATATAGAGATGATACATGTTATAATAATGGTGTCCACTAGGGGCATCACTGCTGAAATATAGAGATAATGCATGTTATAATAATGGTGTCCACTAGGGGCATCACTGCTGAAATATAGAGATAATACATGTTACACTAATGGTGTCCACTAGGGGCATCACTGCTGAAATATAGAGATGATACATGTTATAATAATGGTGTCCACTAGGGGCATCACTGCTGAAATATAGAGATAATGCATGTTATAATAATGGTGTCCACTAGGGGCATCACTGCTGAAATATAGAGATAATACATGTCATAATAATGGTGTCCACTAGGGGCATCACTGCTGTATCATAGAGATAATACATGTCATAATAATGGTGTCCACTAGGGGCATCACTGCTGAAATATAGAGATAATACATGTCATAATAATGGTGTCCACTAGGGGCATCACTGCTGTATCATAGAGATAATACATGTCATAATAATGGTGTCCACTAGGGGCATTACTGCTGTATCATAGAGATAATACATGTCATAATAATGGTGTCCACTAGGGGCATTACTGCTGAAATATAGAGATTTTGATGTCAAACATTCCACCCGACTCCTCCCCATGATGTATTCGGTAACTGTGACCTCATCGCGAGCCCAGTTTGGGACATCACATCAGGAAGTGCTCCACTAACAGCAGTACCAACTCAGGTTGCTCTGCAGTGAGGCCCTGAAGTCATGGAAAATATGCAGCTAGTTTACACTGCTTCTCTAAACAATGGTAAACTCACAGAAAGTGAGTGAGACATGTATGAAGAGAGAGAGAGAGAGAGAGTTTGTGGTGCTACAGGAAAGAAAATGAGTCAGAGGAAGAAGAGCGATGAAGAGGAAAACATATTTTTATCGACTCCGTCTGCCCTTCCTTGGCTGAAAAATCATATTTCCTCCTATGTGTGTGTGTGAGTCTGTGTGTGTGTGTGTTAGTCAGCACAAAGCTGACGAAAAGAGCACAAGTGGTGTTTTAACAGTCCCACACGTGGATGAGTCCGTGTGGGACTGCAGAGCTGAACATGTCGGTGGTGCAGTGCTGCAAAGGTCACGCTCAACACTCCACTGTGTGGACCTCCAAGGATGCACACAGCAACGCACAGCGCAGCTGTGATCGCACAAAGGTGAGGAGGCACTACCTGATGTCACAGTGGAACTTCCCTTGTTGATATCTGACATTAACCTGGAGGAGCCTTCAGAACCACGCACACACACAGACACACACACACACACACACACAGACACACACACACACACACACACAGACACACACAGACACACACACACACACACACAGACACACACAGACACACACAGCCGCTGGTCCCCTTCAGGCAGGAGATAAAGTATGAAGGACCCATCCGGGCCGCCCGTCCCCGCTGCCTGCCTGCATGACTACAGCTGACAGTCACGCCGCCGGGCCCTCGGCCAATTAGGATGGGGTTGCCATGGTTACCCGGCACACACCACGGCGCTCTCGCTTCTCACCTCCTGACGCCGTCCGCCCACTCGCGGGAGGATGGAGGGAGGGAGGGAGGTGGAAAAAAGAAATGAGACAGAATAATTCTGATTGCTGCATTAAATATGAATAAGAGGAAAGCAGAGTGAGGAGGACGGGCTGCACTCCAGAAACATTAAACACAGAGACTTTTATTGTGAAGGATTCCTGCTGAGACACAAACCCTGCCGGACTGTATACAACAAGATCGTGTAGTTTATCAAGTTTAATTTGTTACTTATTATCTGATTATTTGAATTCCAACGCTGTCCTCAGCCTCTGGTCATCACACACACACACACACACACACACACACACACACACACACACACACACACTAGACAGTTGTGCTAGCTTATGGCTAATTGGTTCTCCATTGATTGCTCTGATTGGTCATTTAATTAAAGCAGGCTGTTTCCAGTGATTAGAACAAATGTACATTAGTCATGTCCCAACACACACACACACACACACACGCACAATGCACCGTGGCCGTAGGACATGTGTAACAAGTCAGGGGCGCAGTCGATGCTGGAGGCACAAAAATAAACCTTTTCTTTGACGTGCACACAAACCACACAGGGACATGTGTGAACCCTGTGGCCTTCACAGACACACACACACACACACACACACACACAAATTCATGAGTGTCCAGATGAATAAAAGATGACAGCGTGGGCGGTGAGGAGGGACCCACACTGTCACACAACATACTAAAATCAGTCCCAGTCAAACTTTATTCCACCTTTAGTCACCTTTTATATATTTATTAGACGTCTTTGTTTGTCTCATGATTCAAAAGGAATACTTTTTGTCGGATGCAGGTGGAAAAGTGCAGTCAGATCGCCACGTGTTCAAGCTGCATTCTGTGTAGTGACCAGCAGGGGGCGACTCCTCTGCTCCCATAGACGTCTATGAGGAAATGACTCTACTTCTGTGTAGTGACCAGCAGGGGGCGACTCCTCTGCTCCCATAGACGTCTATGAGGAAATGACTCTACTTCTGTGTAGTGACCAGCAGGGGGCGACTCCTCTGCTCCCATAGACGTCTATGAGGAAATGACTCTACTTCTGTGGATGAGTGGATGAATAGCACAATAATGTAGAAGGGTAAATGTATGAATGAGCCGACACATCGAGGCACAAACCAAGCGAATAAACAAATGAACATGAATAAAAAGGATGAAGTGAGTCAATGAGTGAGACCACATTGTTACATGAATGATGACTTTCATTAATCAACACTTCTGGATCACCAACGAGCCACTGAATCAGATTCATAAAAAGTCTCCTCGCTGGCTCTGAGGGATCAGATGCGTGACACACACTAACATCTGGCCCAACATCTGCCTTTCAACGAGACAAGAAATGCCAAAGAGAGACACACAAGTGTCCAAGAATGTAATGCAATTTAAAATAAGACAAAGAGCTGGCAATTATGATTATAGTTTGCTTTAAGTACAACACGCTGCAATTATGTCTGCAGACATATATAAAGGCTTCATGTATCTATATGTAAATATATATGTTTAACGAGTCGTCTACCGCATACACTAACTGTTACTGTGTAAGTCATTGTACTGTTGGATCAATACATGTTGTGTTTCAGACAGATGTTACTCTCAGGTGTTGTTGGAGACCAAAGACAGAGCTAAAACACAACTGTGAATAAATGGTGTAAGTTTGTTGTGCTTTGAGCTTGTGTGTTAAAAATGTCGTGAAAACATTTCCCAACTGTGACGGAAATGGATTCAAAGATCTGCTGTACTCAAGGAAAGGAAGCGAGGGAAGGAGTCTCTGTTTTCTTTAGAGGAGGTAAAGAGTGTGTGAGGGGCCACAGAGTGGAAACTACAGGCCCCCACGTCACCCAGAGTGTGTGTGTTTAGCCCGGCAGTCTACACACACACACACACACACACACACACACACACACACACACACACACATGTTCTCTGGTTATGTATGTCGCACATTTTAAAATTTGTTAATCTTGATTAATGGCGATTAATGAATGTTTTTTGTTGTTTAAGACTAAATCTTACAAGTAAGGAGTAATCACTTTAGAAAAGTTGTATTTGAGACATTGTTGTTTAATTGTTAATGTCATTAGATCATCTTGGAGGCAGAAATCCACCTGGAGGAACATGTTGAACTTGTTGAACTAGGAAGGAGGAATCCTAGGAATCCTGATTCCTGATTGAATTAACGACTCTTCCTTCAAGTGCCAACAATGTCCCACATTTAGCAGGACGTTTTCAAACCACTGTCCTTTAGGGACACAGTGGTGTCCCCTGCAGACTGTGTGTCTCGCAGAGTTAGATGTTGAGATGGAAGCAGCCTAGCAGTTAGCTTAGCAGCTAGCTTAGCATAGCAGTGATTTAAATATTCCATTTGCCACTCACCCCCATTCAGTTTGACACGTACACACTACCCATCAATTCTGCACTGATGAGAACATCCTTTGATATGTAAGAAGCAGAAGTCCCTCCATTGCTTTGGGGTTCAACACACACACACACACACACAGGAGCTCAGATCTTGCAGAGATTTGTGCGTTCATGATTACATAAACTTTGCGTGCAAGAAAACAGTGTTCATTAATTTATGTAGTGTGTGTTTGTGTGTTGTTGCTTTGATAAAAAAAAGAATCTCTCTAGAAAATGTCAGAGGGGCGAGTAAAGGTCTGAAAGTGCTGATTCTACAAAAAGCTATAAAGTTAAAGGCTGATATGAGAGAGAGAGATACAAGCCAGAAATAAGTGGTTAGCTTGTGGCTAACGCTAAACATTGGTATCTATGAGGCAGAGGTGTGGACTCGAGTCATGTGACTTGGACTCGAGTCAGACTCGAGTCATGAATTTGATGACTTCAGACTCGACTCGACAAAACGTACATAGACTTGTAACTCGACTTGGACTTGAACACCGACGACTCGTGACTTGACTTGGACTCGAGCCTTTTGACTCGAGAAGACTTGCTACTTCCCTTAAAAACGGGGGGAAATATTTTCACACGGCCGCGCCGCTCTGTTTATCTGCATCTGTCAAAAAAATGTGCGCCACCTGTATGCAGAGAGCGCTGCCTGCACGACATCCAATCACTGCAGTCCATTTGACCGTATCAACGAGACAGCTCGATCATGGTTACAAAAATCGGGATTTTTGAACCCGGATTCAGACTCCGATGGAAATCCTCGCCAACATTATGTCAACGTCCGTTTTAAAGTACTATAACACAGTCAAGGTCGATCCACCATTACCCTTCCCTTCGTAGTCTAAGTCTGTGAGGCAGCGCACCATCACCCAGGGTTCCCCGTCCCCACTATAATAAAATGACTCGAAATGACTCGAAACTTAAATGGTACGACTTTGGACTCGACTTGAGACTTGTTGGCTTTGACTTTTGACTCGACTTGAGACTTGTTGGCTTTGACTTTTGACTCGACTTGACTCGGGACTCGAGGGCAACGACTTGAGACTTTCTTGTGACTTGCATAACAATGACTTTGTCCCACCTCTGCTATGAGGAGTGCTGGCTATGCAGCTAGTCTCCAGCCAGGCGAAAGTGTGACAACGACCTTTAACCTTTAACAAGAAGATTCATAACTACGTCCAGTGTCACACACACACACACACACACACCGTAGCTGCTGCTATTAATACGTGGCTGAACCAGGACACACGAAGTGGGGAACGGAAGCAGGTCGGCGTCCGCTGGGAGCCAGGAAGCCGGCCTCGTTTCCACTGAAACTCCAGCGGGAGCCGCGGACGAGTCTGAGACGTCTCCATCGATGGAGCTCAGATGATGACAACGTTAAAGAAGGGTGAGGACAGAAAACCTGTCTCTGTGTGAGTGTGTGTTTGTGTGTGAGTGTGTGTTTGTGTGTGAGTGTGTGTTGTGGCAGATGTTGGACGCCTCTCGGCATTCAGCCGCTGATCGGAGGACTCGCCTGCTCTGATTGGACCACGGAGCCGCGGCGTGCAGAGCCGGCTGCGGGGGGGTGTTTCTGCAGCTGGGACCCTCGGGGGCTCAGAAGAGCGACCTCTTCCCCCAGCAGGGGGGATTCACCTTGGAGGGAAAAGTTCAAAGCCAGAGACTCTTTGTTCACACTTTGAGAACAAATTTGCCTGATGATTAGAGTTAAAATGCCCCGAGGGACGAGAAAGAGAGAGAGAGAGAGAGCTCAGGGTACTTAATGTTACCTCATGATCTCCAGGCTGTTAAATGGGGTTTGCTGAGGAAGCAGCTGAGGGACCAGAGAGCTTCTGACCTTCATGTGATCCGTCTCCTGTGCATGGAGGTACCTTACAGGTCTAAAGGTCCCAAGTTGTCTTTTTAGTCGGTGCTAAAGTAGCACACATACAGTGATCAGTGTTTAATCCTACATATTATTGGATCTACACATTGTGCGTAATAATGATGGCTTATTGTGAAAGGTAAGAAACAAGCAGTACTTCCTGTGATGGAAAACAAAAGCAACGAGATGAAGCTTTGATGTCAAGTTTAAAACCATGAAGATTCATTTGAGTACATAAAGTCCTGTTAGAGGAGGGAGAGAAGAACAGGGCCGCTGGAGAGTGTGTGTGTGTGTGTGAGAGTGTGTGTGTGTGTGTGTGTATGTGTGTGTGTGAGAGGCAGAAGGAGCAGATCGATGAGAGAGCACGCACACACAAACACACAAACACACACACACACACACACATGTAAAGGATTGCCATGTTGTGTTTTAAGTTTGACACACACAAATATGCACA